>NC_092345.1:32447240-32747240 GCF_963676685.1 Mytilus edulis | reverse complement strand
CATGAAACGTAAAATGAAATTACTACCAAAACAATCAGATATCTACGTAACAAACTCTGTATACACAGTGCTATCATGCCTGACTGAACAAACACTACTTGATATTAACTAAATTATAAGATACACGAAGATTTGCGTCCAAATATTTTTTTTGACATTAAATAAAAAAAATCCTTTCTTGTTGCAGTTTTGACAGGTCGATTTTTTTTGCATTTGGTAAACACCCCATGTAACAAGTTGTGCATAAATAATCTCACAATTTAAAATAAATGGGTACGAATTGTACCTTAAAATACCCTCTATTAAAACCTATTTATTTTTATAATGAATATTTTTCCACTTCTTTTAAAGTCATATGAAACCAGTGAGTGGTGAAAAATAATGTTAATCCAATTCTTGAACCAATGCATGTATAATCATAAACTTAGAACTCTGTGAACGATTTTGTCATTTTTTACGCAAATATATCGTATAATTGTCAATTTTTTTTCTCTCTATCTGTTATGATTTAACAAATATGGCTGCTCATTAAATGCCGTGTTTTAAAGCCGAAGTTTACCAATTGTCACCTTATAGTAAATAAATAACAAAAAGCATGGGTATTGAGCACGTGTTAAACATGTACAATCAGATAGTTGTTTATTTTAATGACATATCCATGCGTATTGTGATCGCTGGATTTTTACGAGGAGGGTTACGCTCAGGTCACTATGCATACAGAAAAAATGTTGGCGAATTGCTTCTTGGAAGCATGCAATTAAAAACTAATAAACTTCTTTTAAATGTGGACAAATTAAAGAATTTTCCTCAGAAAAAGGTATATGTACATAAGTTGTATAATGAAAACTATCCATTTAGTTATAAAAAACATATACATGTACAATGTATGCATGATTTTTTTTTAATTTGAGGTTTCTTATGACTTTAAAGGAAGATAAAGTATTAACAATTGCAGAGCCTTTTTAAATGAGATATGTCATTTATTTGACATGATGACATCTGTATTGGTAGTGTAGAAGCCTGTTGAGGCTTTTATACATGCTTTCAATTCATGGCGATTTCTGTATAAATTAAATTAAAAATAAATCAAAATACAAATAAAAGATTAAAAGGATAAAGGTGTATACATTCACTAGTCCAAGATTACTCTGTGACTTCCAAGGGCTGTTTTTGCCATATATAATGGTGGGGCCTTGGGACCCTAGCTTTCTGGCAAAACAACCTTAGACATCAGAGTAATCTCGGACTATACGATCACTTGCTGTGTAATGATTTTTCACAGATAAGATTGCTGTAAAATTAAGAAATCTCAGATACAATGTCATGTGCAATGTACACTTTATAATAATGTAGATTTAACATTGGTCATCAATTCATTATAATTGTATATAATTTTCACCTGAAATTTTTCATGGTTTATACATACAGGCCATTAGGAGTATTTATATGCGATCAAACCTGATCAAGGGAATATTGTGTCAGTAGTTTTATAGAGATAACTTGGGCACTATTATTACATTTATTAAAAAATGCCTGTTAAAAAAAGCATAACAATTAAAGTTAAAATTTAACCATATAAACCAAACACTGCAACTATGTTTTTTATGCCCCACCTACAATAGTAGATGGGCATTATGTTTTCTGGTCTGTGGGTTCCTTTTGTCCGTCTGTTCGTTAGTTCGTCCGTCTGTTTGTTCGTCCTGGTTCAGGTGAAAGTTTTTGGTCAAGGTAGTTTTTGATGAAGTTGAAGTCCAATCAACTTGAAAGTTACAAAATGTAGTACACATGTTCCCCATGATATGATCTTTCTAATTTTAAATTAAAGTTTTGACCCCAATTTCACGGTCCACTGAACATAGAAAATGATAGTGTGAAGTTCAGGTTAAAGTTTTTGGTCAAGGTAGTTTTTGATGAAGTTCAAGTCACATCAACTTGAAACTTAGTACACATGTTCCCTATGATATGATCCTTCTAATTTTAATTCCAAATTAATTTTGATTCCAATTTCAGAGTCCACCGAACATGGAAAATGATAGTGCGAGTGGGGCATCCCTGTACTATGGACACATTCTTGTTTCTTTCTTAACTGTTATCTCATATCATATTTAGATATTTATATTTTCAGACTTGTAGCATGGCTGTTAAACGTGGACATATTGACATTGACCCAGATTATGAAGATGTTACAGAGCAGCAGTCCAAGAGACAAAGAGTATTTGAAGAAGATGGTTTGTATCATTTCACTAGATATTACATTAAAAAAAACCAACACTAATGCAGGAATTATCAATTTACAAAATTTTAGGAACACCTACACCAAAGGCTAATGTAACCACATATGTTGCCATCAATTGGCATCCATTAAAAGAAATCATGATGTGAAAGAAACAGACTGAAAAGCTTAAAAAGATATTAATATGAAAATCTTGACATATTTACTGCTGATGATGTTTTGAAGAATGATGATCAAGAGATAGCATTGTCTTTCTGTTAAGAATTATGAAAAAATCGAAATAGTAGATATAGTTTTCAGAAGCAGATAAAAATACCTATAAATATGTTTTCCAGAAGCAGATATAAATACTTTAAATTAGTATCAAATTGATATTGATTAATTAATCTATTTCAGCTAAGGAAGCAACAAGACGGAAGATTGAGAATATTATTCACAGTCAGTTTACAATGGAGATACAGAACAAAGAAGAAGAAGTAGATGAGACCGATCAGGTAAAAACCAGGTGTTTTATTTGCAAAAATTCAAGTAAGAATGACAGCTGTATGAGATATGCTAGGTTATAAAACAAATTAAAGTTTAAAAAGGCAACTCAAACTTATTTGCTCACCTGTGTATTCATTAAGGTTAGGATTAAGAGGAAATATTTTCAGAATAGGAAGCAAATTCATTCTGGCGAGGGGTCTGGGGCTGATTATGGTCTCCAGTGGGTCCAGGGGGCTGAAAAGAAATATAGCACGTTTGAAGTAATTTTTGAGGGCCTTTCTTATATTTTTATGTACACAATGTAGATATTATTGTTCATGAGCTATTGAGACAATTAACAATTAGATATTTAAGACAGAATGGTTAAACTTATGACAATATTGGACGTTGCAGAGAAGCATTGTTAATTTAATACCATCAAATAATGTTCAACAAACAAAGAAATCTGTTTTTGCTTGGAACTGTTAGAAAACATAATCTAGGAATATCAGCTTAAACCATTGAATGTAATTTATATTGAAAGTTTGTTTGTACTTTGTAGATTTAAGTGTTGCTCATTACTTTGTAAACTCTCATCAGTGGTGAAAATTGGCACTGGTCCGATGGTCTGAGACCAGTAGAATTTGTGTCGAACCAGTAGATTTTGTCAGCTGGTGGTCCAATGGACCAGTAGAAATTTGTCGATAAAACTCACTGATTGCATCAAAATATTTGGTTTTTTTTTGCAAACAAATTTACCTGCAAAATCAATTACACATACTGGGGGTTCTAAGTATTGCAATTAATCAAGGTAATTAGTATCTTGGATGAGCGTCCTTCACAACAAAACAAAATGTTGGAAATTTTTGGGAGGACTGCTGGACAAAAAAAAAAAAATAAGTGTCGTTCAAAAGGAAGATACAGTACGGGTAGGGACTTATTTTTATGGATGTCTTAATCCGTCTAGTCGGATATGAATAATCCGACATTTTTATGGTAGGTAGTATGGTCATTAATCAACAGATCCAGGTGTGAATGGTCCTTTCATCTTAATCCGTGTTGCTAGAATTACGGTTCACTGATTTCAGAATCAGATTACCTGTAATTTTAACCTCTCAGTCACTTTATTGATTATATTAGTTCTACATCGTATTTGACATAAAATATTTTTACAGGTGAAGTACTGGAGAAAACTTTGTTTAATAAAAATAGCCTATTTTTGTTAAATTATGGTTTTGATATTTCAACTGTTATTTATTTTCTTTGTTCCTAAAAAATATTTTTATTTTATGTTCCTTTTCGTTTGTTTTTTTTGTTTTTGTATCTTTTTCTTATTTGTTTGCATAAATTTTGTTAACATATATATTTTTACATGTATTCTATTTCTTGAAGCTTACAGTTATTTTTATTTTACTGATTTATTTTCCACGTAAATCCATTGATTAGCAGAATGCTGTCTCAAGTGCTGCTGCATACGTTTTAGTTTGATGCGGTCACATGCAAAATATTTCTATTATTTGTATTTAATATTCAGTCTGTGTTGTGTCAGTTTCGAGATAAAAATAATTACAGTGAGCAATACTTGTATATTATTAGTAGCTTGATGATTCTTTGTAGTTTTTACTTTTTACTGTAAACAAATATTGTCCGAAAGTTGGAGATGTACAACTAAAAAAGAACGTAAATAATAACACTAGAAGAAAATATTGATTCTTCCCGGGCATAAGTTTATTTTAAGATTTCCGTGTTTGTTCATTATGCTAAATTAATATAATTGATCTGGATTTGGGGGTAGGGGTAAAAGGGGTCCGGATCTCGAAATCCCAGGCTTAAAAACACGAAGTCCCAAGGTCCCGAATTGAAATAAATTTAAATCCCGGCATCGCGAAAAAAGAATTCCCAGATCCCGATAGGGTTAATCCCGAAATCCCGAACTTAATTGCATAATATTAATTTACGCACAATCCATGTAAAAAAGTAAACTTGTATGTAATATTTTGTATAGCAATCTAAAAGAAAAAATTGCCGTGAAAAGACAATTCCATGATATACATATCAGTGATCAACAGCGTGTGCACGTGGTTGAACTTTAACTTGACTCCACTCACAATAATATTGAATGCTAATAAAAGATATTAAAGATCGATTTTGTCCACTGCACAAGATTTTTATATGGCGGGAAATGTCGTAACAGTAAACACAGGTGACCTTACTGACCGACCGTGGGAAAATTCATTCATGATTAAATTTGATGTGGAATGATTGACAGTATTGTGCTTTAGTTTTGAGGCTCTTGATCGATTTACCAGAATAGAAATTTAATCGATTTACATACATGTATAATCAAAACACGATTTAGTCTTCTTTAACTATTTTTTGTTTTATTTTTATCAGTCATTTCCCGGATTCCCATTTAAAAAATCTATTTGGAGACCTCCTTTGAACTTCGGAAATAATACTACATCGATTTAAAAAATCATACTGACTGCGCGAGCTTTTAGTCAATAAACTATATAAGGTTAAACTTTGATTTTCGTGTATCGATTTGATACAATTTGTAAAATATATTTATAACACCGGCGATTTTCATAAAAAATTTCAGACATGAAAATAAAAAGGCATATTATCTCGAGTGTCAACAATTTTAAATAAAATAAAAAAAATAGGAATCGAAATATGATCTCGGCGTTATAAATATTGTATTAAAGGAAACCAATTGTTTGACTTTCAAAGAGATTAACGGGAAATATGTCAAAATAGAAAGCACGAGTGATCTGTCTGACCAAAATGTTTCACTTGCGAGAAATGATTGACAGGTGTGAATAGATGTAGAGGCTCCGACGGGAAAGTTGTATCAAAAGGAAAATAACTTAATTCACAATGCCTATACATATTTCATAAATACGATATGTTGGCCTTATACTTAAAATTGAGTTTCTTATAATAACATATAAAGGAACAGGACGTTAAAAGCGGGAAATAATATAACCATCAACGAAAACTCGTATAATTTACGGGATTGAAGTCTCAACAATTTCATTTTAACTTCTATTGAAAACAGTCTTGGTTGTTATTAGGCTTATGATTTTGAATTAGATGAAATATTTACGGTTTACAAATACAAATACAAAAAAGTTTATTGGCACAAAACTATTGAAATAATTGGCAACACAATATATTGTTAAAAATCGTCTTTATTTCATTTTCAAATTATAAAAAAAATAAAATTATATTTAATTTTAATTTTTATTCTTATATTTAATTTTAATTTTATTTCTTATATTTAATTTTAATTTTAATTCTTTCTCTTTGAATACAAAACAATGTTTTACATTTATCTATCCTCCATAAATACTAATATATCTGTACAGGTAAAATTTAATTCTAATCAAGCTTGTACAGATTGATTTACGACCTTCCACTTGGATATTGCACAGCAGGTGTTTATTACACTGGGACAACTGTCCGACCAGTCTGACATCTAGACGGATTAAGACATCCATAAAAATAAGTCCCTACCCGTACTGTAGGAATAAGGTTAACGAAATTGACAAAAAAAAACGTAAATATCAAAAATCTTGGGTAAAAGATCGCGAATTGTTATGATATAGTGGATTGGAATGTAGTGAATTGTCTTGGCTATTGAAATGTGGAACATTTTTGGGCAGTGCTCAAGACGACCTAGTTAGGCACTCTATGGTCGTATTGAGGATTATGATGTTGTGAAAGACAATTCAATGTTGTCATGTTTCTGTCCTTAATCCTGATTTTGATAAATAAAATCATTGAGATACCAAAGCCTTTATCAAAATCAGGATCAAGACTCTTTCTTTTTCTAGTCTAACATATGTAAAAGAAAGCATGAAAAGTATAAATCTATCATTTATATTAGTGTTTGTCAAATGAATGTCATTTTTGCAGGACCAGTAGATTTTTCAGTCCACTGGTCCGGATGGCCAGTACACAAAAAGCTTAATTCAAACCCTGACTCTCATTTAGTACTTGATATTCTGTCTCAATTAATTATACACATGTACAATTAAACACATGTACAATTAAACACATGTACAATTATACACATGTACAATTCAATTTTCAGAAATTAAATCAGAGTAGAATGGTTATGGACAGACTGAGGGCTTGCATCATAGCTAACTTTTATTCCAAAGCAGGACAACAGAAATTCTCACAGGTAGAGTATCATCGCTCAAATTCTACCTAAACAGTTAAGTTTTATGAAAAAGAGAGTTCAAAACAATTATCATTCTGAAAAAGATTATTTTTCACCAATTTGAATATGCAGGAAATAACTTATAGTTCAAGTATGACTTTCCTCCAACTATTGAGTACACGCCTGTAATAAGATACAAATATATCGTATGTCAGCTGATCTGTAATGATTGATTTGTTTGGGATGTTCCAATCATAATCCCACATTTTATGTTTTTGTCGAGCCTGCCGCTTTTGTGGCAAAAGCGAGACATAGCAATCCTTCATTCCAGGGTGTTGTCGTCAGCCACGTTGTCCACAAATGTTCACTCTGTAGTTAAAGTTTTTAAAATTTCAAAAACTTTCTTAAACTATCCTGAATTTCTACCAAACTTGGACAGAAATTTTGTTATGATCAAAAGATAGTATCCAGGAGTAAATTTTGTAAAAAAAAATCCTGTATTTAACTTATAAATGGACTTAGTTTTTCTGCCAGTTAACATTAAACACAGTCTGCAATTAGAGTTTTTAAAACTTTTATTAGATTCATAAACCATCCTGGATTTTCACCAAACTTGGACAGAAGATTCATACAAAAAAAGATAGATACCAGAGGAAAGTTTTTATTTTTTTTCCGACATAGACAACAGCAAAAGTAGGCGAGACATTGGAGTCCAGGCCTAAATTAATATATTGTTTGTTTCCCAAATCCCGACCCTGCCAAGCCAGGTGTGGGCAGGTAGGTAGGAAAATAATTTTATTTTTCCAAAAAGCTTGAACATTATCGGACGAGTGGCAAGCCTGATAATCCAAAATGAATAAAATAAAATTTGACTTGGTTTTGACAATAAAATTTTATGAGTAGCACCATTTTTGCAGGGTCGGTCGGGATTGGGGAAACAAACAATATTTTATTTTAGGCCCCATGGAACCCTTACAATTTGTTATGAGTTTCTCTTGGTCAATGAGTGAAATGATGTCCTTGAACAATCTGGTCTAACTGTGACATAAGATTTTAAATATCCAGACCTGCCAACTTTTGAAAATCTCCATGGGGGATTTAGTGCGCGACCAGATTTTTAAGGGACAATTTTTGCGGCGTTTCTGTGTGCACTGTTTTTTACTCTTAAAATAGTCTCATGTCTCTTCTTTTTTCTTTTGGTATACTGATAATGATCTTATAAGCCTTGATTTCTTTTATTTGCATGATTCTTGTACTTATTTTAAAATTGACAAAATAACTTAAGAATAGAGAAAAATGGCATTAAAAAATAAAGGATACTTAGTGAAAACCCCCCTTTTCCCCCTCCAAAAACCTTCTTATCTTTGGACCATGACTCAAAAGACCTAAACCTATATGTCCTAAAGTTAGAAGGATAAATACAGATTTTGATTAAGTCTATCAGTATTAATGAGAAAATGGATAAAAGTTGAGTTATCTTTCTTTGTGTTCGGAGGTGCTCCTACCGGCGGAGGTTTATTCACAGTAGAAGAATACAAAATGGCGTCGATTTTAAATCAACAGACACATGTCTGATTTCAAAAATTAAATGGATTTCAAGATAAACGATGTTTTTTTAATAGTTCAATACAGTTCTCATCTTTAAGTTAATTACGATTTCGTTATGGAACTACAGTAAACGTTGCAAATTGTGCTCGTATGATAAACTGATTAAAAATGAGAGGCCAACTGACCGACCGACTTTCTGTTTACAAATAATAATATTAATTAATTTTGAGGATTGTTATGACCCATCAGATTACTTGCAACAACAAATTATGACACCTGTTGTGACCGTTGATTAGCGTAGTATTGTAAACTTGTCATAATATGTCCCCAGGTAAAATTATAGATTATCAGAAAAACTTCAAAATCGGAAACCAAATAATTTTTTCGGGTATATTTTGTGAAAATCGGGATTTTGACTTGTTTTAGAATCCCGATATCGGGATTCGGGTTGAGGGATGAAAATCGGGATGATACCGCAAAAATCGGGATAGTTGGCAGGTCTGAATATCAACTTTCCTTTCTTCCTTTTAATATCAAAAATGATGTTTTACGTACCAATGTGGGATTTAATAATCCAGAATGTTCTAGTTATTTATTTATTTCAGGTAAAACAAAATCCTAATGAGCCACCATATATCCATCCAACTGTGAAAGAACATATTGGTAAAGCTCCAAAAAACTACTCTTCAATGGAGAACTCCAGTAAGGGAGATAACCTGCCAACCGTTGACTTAAGCATTGTGAAGAAAGAACCTGATGAAGTATGTCCATAAACAACTTTAATGTAACAGTAAAAAAAGACCTTATTATAGAAATGTTTTCACCATTTTTTTCTAAAAAAAAATAATATTTGTTGTAGTATGGTGAGTGGGCAGTGACTTTAAAACACTTATGAGAAAAAATTGAGAACCATTCATCTAATCTTTAAATTTAATTATACTTTTTCTTGTTACAAAATGGAGATAAATTTGATTTTGACTTTATATTCAGAATTCAAATGCGAAATTTAATTATCCTTTTTTTAATTTTTTGTTTATTGATCTCTTTGATGTTGAAACCACAGTGCATATTGATATAAGACATAAGTGAATGGTGTTTATGACATTATTTAGATTTTAAATTTAATTATTGATATAAGACATAAGTGAAGGTATTTATGACATTCAGAATTTAAAGGCAAAATTTAATTATCTTTATTGATTGAAGAATTGTGCTTTATGTTGTTTCAACGCAATAAGTTGAAAACAAATTCTACTATTTTTTTTCATTTGTTTTGGTTTCTGATGACATAATACAGGTCAAGTTAGATTTTGATAAATTTCTGTTTATGCTGTTTAGGACTTATAGCCATTCAATGCTTTAACATTGACATTAAAAAATGCATATCGTGTTGTCATGATAACTAAAGAAAAAGTTCCGTTGCATATGAAAAAGGATAAAAAAATATATTCCCTTGAATTTGACAGTTGAATATTGTGCTCTGATTATTTATAGACCAAATTATTTTCAAACAAGAATGTGTCCCAAGTACACGGATGCCCCATCCGCACTATCATTTTCTATGTTCAGTTGACTGGGAAAATGGTATAAAATCTCTAATTTGGCATTAAAATTAGAAAGATCATATCATAGGGAACATGTTTACTAAGTTTCAAGTTGATTGGACTTCAACTTCATCAAAAACTACCTTGACTAAAAACTTTAACCTGAAGGGGGACGAACTGACAAACAAATGAACAGATGAATGAACGGACGGACAGACGGATGCACAGACCAGAAAACACAATGCCCATAAATGGGACATAAAAACTAAGCAGAAATTGAATTATATTATTTGTAGGCGTCCATTGATAATCCTTGTATATCTAAATGTGAACCAGTTGGTAATATAGAAAATGAAAAGATGAAGACGGATCAAGATGAGGGAAGAAGCTCAAGATTTAAAACGAAGAAGAGAATTGTAATGGGGAACGTCTCAAAGTATGTTAAAGAAGGGAAAAGGGGTAATGTCATAAATCGTTCCCAATAGGTACAGGATGATAAATGATGTCAATCTAATTAAAAACCGATCTCTCATCGCTCCTGTTTCTGATATGTCGCGTGGGAGATCTAACGAAACCGGCTTTGAGGTCACATGTGAGTGAACTAAAAGTCATGAATTTATAAAGATATGCAAATGAGTTGACGACCTATTAATAAGCCAATCAAAAAAGTTTATGAATTATTATGACTGACGATTTCGTCGTAAATAAAATGAGTTACATCCCTTTGCCTTACGTTAAACTTCCAAGATCGTGGAAGACTCAATTTCATTGGTCGAAAAAGACACACCTACGAGGTCACTCACATGTGACCTCAAAGCGGGTTTCGTTAGATCTCCCATGCGACATATCAGAAACAGGAGCGATGAGAGATCGGTTTTTAATTAGATTGAAATGATGTAAAATATGATTTCAGACAAAATGGGTGCCACTACTTCAGAGAGTTCATCAGGGCACAAAATATTTATTTTCATTTTGGAAAACTTATGGTTGATTTGTTTTGCTTTACTGGCAATTGTGTTGGGTTTCACTATATATTTTTGGTGTTCTTAATATCATGATAATTCAAACACAAGTATTATTTTTTTGTCCGAAAACTGCTATACATTTCAACAAAATTAAATTGTGAAAAAATATTAGAAGTGTCCGCATCAGGAGAAAACAAAAACATCTGAACCAAATTTAGGCAAATTAACAAAACTTATTTGACCATTCTTTGTCTTTGAACACATGGTTTGTTAAAATCCAACCATAATTGAATTTAGAAATCTGTAAATATATAAAATACATAGCAAAAAATTGTAAACTTGGGAATAATTGCATTGTGATTGTAAGTATATCAACAACTCCAGTGAGCAGTTGCAACAATGTTGATGCATACAAGTCTATTTTTGTTGAGTGGCAAAAGCCAAAACTGGGTGAATCTTCAACAAGTGTTATCCAGGGTTTGATGCTTGGTAGATTTTCACAGTGGAAGCAAGATATTAGTTAATATATCTATATTCTTTATTATTGAAATTATTGTATTTAATACCATGTTTTTCTAAGAACTGATGTACTTTGTATGTAACTGGTAACATAAGTAATTTGATAATAAATATGCATATGGCTGTTTCATTATAATATGGTACACAGGGAAGGCACTTTTAAAACATTGACCACCTGTAGAAGTAATTTGAGAGTCCTGCATATATTTAAACCTTTACAACACAATATTTCACACCACCCGTAGTGGCAAATTAAAGTTACCTTCCCTGAGTCCCATGTTTCTTATTTGAAACATCACATACAAGCATTTATGAGGAATGAAATCAACATTTGGGCACAATTGATTCCCTGGAAAAACAAAATTTGTCACAAATGATAGATATTTATCTGGAAAAAAAAGCAATGGACGACAGCCTATATTATAATCACCATGTTTTACTTTTGCAATTTGAGAATTTAGAATCAGCATTTCACAACTTTCACGATAAAACTGACTTTCATTTTTGTAGGTATATACCAGTGGACCGTAGGGAGGAGAATGATCAGTCTACACACAAATGGATGGTGTATGTGAGAGGCTCCAAGGAGGAACCAAGAATTGATCATTATATAAAGAAAGTTTGGTTCTTTCTACATCCTAGTTATAGACCTAATGATTTAGTGGAAGTAAGGTAAACAATTTAAAGGTAAAAACAGTTTTAGACAGATAAGTATGTCATAGAGCATAGATCTTGGTAAGGTCCATTAATCAAGGAAAAGGAAATAAAAGAGGAAAAAATACAGTTGAAAAGGATTAATTGTGTGCCAGTGCAGATGAACTTTGTTTGTTATTTACCAAAAAAGGTATTTTTCAATAACATTTATATTTATTAAAACAATCAAAATAAGCAGGGTTCAAGCTAGGATTTTGAGACCTTTAGTCACTTTGGCAGAAGATAAAAAACTACCTCTTTTTATACGACCGCAAAAAAAATGTCGTTGTCAGCATCGTCCGAAGACAGATTGCTTCCGGATAATTTCTTTAGTATAAGTAAAAAGAAATCCATTAAATTTAAACACAAGGTTTATAACCACAAAAGAAAGGTTGGGTTTGATTTTGGGGGTTATGGTCCCAACTGTTTAGGAATAAGGGGCCAAAAAAGTAACCCAAATAAGCAATTTTGTTTCCAGACAATAACTTGCATTAAAGTGTATGAATCTCTTTGAAATTATACCACAAGTTTCCATATTACAAAGGGATGGTTAGGATTGACTTTGGGGGTTATGGCTCATACCATTTAGGAATCGGGGGGCAAAAAAAGGAAAAACAAGGGTTTTTGCTGGTTAAAGGATAATTGAGGCTATTTAAAAGCAGTTAAAGGGAGGTAATCCAAATCAATTTAAAAAAACAATGCAGTGTATCCAAAACTCTGTCCGACAAAATGTCAGACAAAAAATCATTAGGTCAGACAGAATTTTTGTGATTTTTTGGTTGAATATATAGCAGAAAATTTCAAATTTCTGTTTTGGTCAGACAGACCCTTATACAGTTTGGCATAGACTGCAATGTTTGATTACCTCCCTTACACTGCTTTTAAATTATGTATTAAGAAATGATGATTGTCTTAAGGTGATTAGCAATCATTAGCTGTCAATTTATTTTTAGCAGTTACTATTAACTAATATGTAATTTTAGCCATACCTATATATGTATGTTATTTTAAATTTTAAAACTTTTATAATGTATTTACATGTTTAATTATGGTTGCAAACTCCATTAGAAATTTGATTTGAGATACTGACCAAATATTGTGGGAATGAATTTTTTTTGGAATAAAGGAAAGGGGGGGAAGTGAAAAAAATTGGAGGGGGGGACAATTTTTCTTATTTCAGATTTCGTAAATGAAAAGAAATTTAATTTTTTTTTTTTGGGGGGGTGGTCAATTCATAAATATGGACTGTTTTTGACAATACAATGCATCATTAAGTCATGCTAAATTACTGAAATCTTCACAATTTTAGCATTTTAAATAAATTTGGCTGGTTTCCATCTTAAATGGAAGTTGCCGCATTCCTGTTCATTCTTAATATTTAAATATAAGTTGTATTTGATGATAATGCACAACATATATAAAGGTTGAGAGTGAACACAGATGTGGCCACTTTCATTTTTGGAAAGATTGCAACTTGTTCTTAATCTTTCTTAAGGCACTGGCCTCTCCAACAACATGACAGGTTAGTTACTAGATGTATTCACTGCACTAAAATATAGTTCCCTATAGTTATCATGTATGTGCACATAATACACATATAAACTGTGAAAAAATGGGTATATTTTTAAGCAGTTCATTTAAGAATGTATGTCATTAAGGTGTGTTCATTTGCAGTATTTTTTAAAATTAGTTTGATTAAGTAATTGAGTATTGATACAATACTAGTATGATTGACAACTGTCATTATCACCAAACAATCAGAGACAAGGTGGACCTTTAATTACAATGCCCCACCTCCTAAACTGCAAATCAAATTGACCACATTACTTATCAACCTCAGTCTTACATAATTATACAGACCCTAATATACATCTCAATACACAAATATTTGACCTCATAATTGAATACACAAATGTATATATTAGGTGTTTGATATATAAGGATGATAGATTTATCCATTGCCTATTACTTTTGATCTATACTACATAAAGTGATTCTGTAAATTATGTCTGAAAGATAAATGATTAATTAAGAATAAACAAGATCTTTAAAAAAAAAATGTAAATAAAAAAATATAAATATGAATATATAAAAGGTATTCAAGTAAGGTCTATAAATTACTTGATAAATTTCAAATAATCATCTGTAATTAATCAACAATTTAGGTTAGTTCACTTATTTTTTTTTTTTTATCAGTAATCGGTTTGAAACAGTTTGTAAAATTTGAAAACTTTTAATTACATATAACCTGTGTTTCAACTTACAAAATGCCCTAAAACAACATTTTTAGATATTTTTTTTTGTCCCCACCATACAGTGATATGAAATTTTTCAAAATACTCTTCCAATATTTCCATGAGTGATATCCATCACTTTGATTGACAAAAACCATCTGAAAAGTTACATATTATGGCATATTTGATAGATTTTTCATATCAAGCTTGAATTTGAGTGTCTGAAATGACAAAATCAGTTCAAATCTTTCACATAAACTAATTGAATAGACTGAAGTAGACACTAAGTGTTAAAAAAGTGTTCATAATATTTCATCAGATGAGCCTGAAATTTACGGCCAAAACCGGCCCTTACCGGACTTACTCCTTTATCTAGACCTTTATTTGATAGAATTGGGTATGCAAAATCTTTACGACAAAAGATTTACAGATTTTTAGCAAAGCAGTTTGTAATCTATAAAATATGGCTTATTTTCTTCAAAAAGGAACACAAACCCCAACAGATTCTAGAAGGCTCTGTTATATTTGAGTTACACTTTTAGAAAAACTTATATTATACAAATAACCAATACAAATAAAATCGTTTCCTTGTATTTTATTTACAGTCAACCTCCATTCCATTTAACCAGAAGAGGATGGGGTGAGTTCCCAGTCAGGGTACAACTTCATTTTAAAGATCAGAGAAACAAACGAGTGGATATTATTCATCAACTAAAAGTAAGCTTAAATGTGCAGTTTTGTTTTTATTTAAAGTATGTAATGTTAGCTTGTTTTTCCATAAATAAATGCACAAAAGGTTGACATGGTGTCACATATTTTAAAGATCCATCATGCATTATATTTTACATATTACTAAAAAGTATAGAAAAAAATACAGTTATCTCTATAGACATACTGTTAATTCAGAAATGATTGTGAGTTTTTGTATGCTAACAATACGACTGGGTAAGTATGGCAGTGATAAGAACTCAAATTCACAACTCAAATCCCAACAATTAATGTCACATTTTTTGTCCATTCTAATAATAATTTTTGAATATGCAGTAAATATTATTCAAAATGAAAATTGAAAAAATCTATACAAGGTATTTACAGCTGTTCTACCTATACTTGAATATACACTTCATGCATGAAATAAATGTCTGCTTGGTTGGAAATCCATGCCTTGTAATTAGCTATAAAAGGGCCATTCAAACAAGAACCTTATTTAATTTCTCAAAAAAAAACTACATATAATAGACATGAGCCAAAGACAACCATTAAATTACAGGCCCCTGTAATAAAGAATGTGGCAGGGTTAAAATACTTATGTTATGGTCCTCCTACCTAGCAGTAACAAGCAAACTTTAACTTATTGTATTTTGTTCACATTTGGATGTGTATTCTGCACATTAATATTTATAATATTAATACTGAGAACTGAAATTGAGAATGTGCATGGAAATGGAGATTATGTCAAAGAGACAAGAACCTGACAATAGAGTAGAAAACAGCCAAAGGCCACCAATGGGTCTTCAACACAGCAAGAATGATAATCTGTTTATTGTTCTTATTTTAAGAGATAATGTCTGAAGCAAAATTTTGAAAATATGTATTTCTTTATTCTATTTTTAGCTTGATAGAACTTACACAGGATTACAAACTCTTGGATCTGAAACAGTAAGTAGACAAAAGATACACATGTAAAATGTTATTAGCAAAATATGTAAAATGTACAATCATGGCTTGTGTTGGGTGTTGTTTGTAGCGGCTAGAGATATAAAAACATAATGTGAGAAATGACTTACAGTCATATAGTTTGGAAAAATGAAAAATGAATGGTATTTAGACTTCCTTACTGTTCCTTATTATGAGTTGATACTCTAATATATTAAAAAGGATTTTTCATCATTAATTTTTATGGAACTATAAATAGACAGGAAGTCGCAGAAAAAGTAGTCGCCTGTACTGAATGACAGTTGTTACTCTGTAAATTCAAGTATTCTGATATAATCTGATATTGTGCTTTATGTTTTTGTTTGTTTTATGTTAACTTTTACAAAAATCTTTTCTGAAACTACTGGGTCAATGAAAACCAGGCTGAACCATTATCATCCTTTTGGTATCTATTTAAAAAAAAAAGATATTTCTGGTCTCTTTAAGATCTTTCTTAAAGAATCTAATATAAGCCTGTAAACCTGAAATACCAAAAGTTAGCTTCTTGTAAAATTTCTTACCAAAATCTTTTTCTTCTAATTACCAAATCATCATCACTTTTAATATTCATTAACAGATTACAATAATACTGCGAAGAGGCAATATTTTACATGTTTCTGAAGAAAAAAAATCCCCATAAAAGACTTAAAATAATTTTTAAAGAAACAATTAAAAAAACCTCTTCTAATACAGTATCGTTATTTCTTGAAATAATGGGGGTAGAAAAAAGAAGCATAACAAGGAACAGAAAAAAAAAAAGATATATATATTATTGTTTGGTCTGAATAATTTTATACCTAAAGTAAGGCTTAAATTAAAATATTGTTTGTTTGCCCTTTACCGACCGACCCTATAAATTCGTTCCGCCTGAAAATCTTTTATTTGTATTTACCAGCAAGATTTTATTTTATTTTCTTTTTTCGTTCCTACCAAAAACTTATATTTGTATTTCCCGCTCAAAACTTTTTTACCGGAATCCTCGGGTTTTATCTTTAACGTATAAGGTCCAGTCCGTTTGGTATCACCTGAGCGTTTGACATGAACCTTTCATTTGAAGTTTCAAAGCATTTGTTTGAAATCGATGTTGAACTCTTCCTGAAATCATGATATGACGTACGGTACTCGTACCTTTATACTTAAAGAGCAGGTTCTATTTACAAAAAAGTTCGTTTGATACAAAATTATCAACGTGTGTACAAACTAATTTGTAAACGGACGTTGTATTCTATGTAAGGATGGCCTTTTGTGATCCGCAGATCAGGATGATAATGTTAACGATGCCGCTATATTATTTATATCTGATATGAAGTGACAAAACCCTGTAAAGTGGAGAATATCTGGCAGTAAAATCGCCAAGTTGTCCATACAGATCATTTATAAATGCGATGTAAAATACGTGACAATTGTCAGAGTTTTAAGTCTTGTAGCATTTTTATTAGAAACAAAGGCACACACGAAATTTTTAACACTCTAGGGACTTTTTCTACTAGTAATGTATGTCTGCCCGGACATATCTTACCAGTATAAAGTTATCTTTTACAGAAAACCTTAAGGTAAGCGTACAAGGTACGTACGTAGAACAGAATATAAGTGCAAGTTCAAACTCTTCAAAGTTTCAGGCATATAAACATTGAAGATATGCGGCACAGCTCTATATTTTGATATTTGAAAACAAAATGGTAGTGCATATGAATTAGCTTCACATTCTACATTTTTTTTTTCAAAACTAATAGTCCCAGAAAACTTATTTGCAAAAACAAAACGAACAAAAATGACATTATGCAGAGTTAGTATCTATAAAATAAAATATTATACCTACCTGCCTACCCATGACAAATAATATACCGAGCCAAGTTATTTTTTTGGGGAAAAAAATAAAATATTTTACCTACCTACCTACCCTGTTTCAAAACATAGGATCGGAAAAGGGCAAACAAACAATATTTTAATTTAGGCCTAATGGTTTTATATGTTTACTTCATAATTTTGAATTTGAATTTAATTTCATTAAGAAAAATGGACTTGATTTTAGTGAGTTTCTAATCAATATAACATATGATTACTGAAAATCTATTCTCTACTTGTGTAATTTTCAGCTTGTTGATATCGAACTGGAAAAGGAGAAAATTGATGAAAAATTGTCTACAGTTTCTTTGCCAGTGACCTTTGATCTTAAGAATCAGTTAAAATCTGACAAACATATAGTGCATGAAAATAATGTCACCATTCCAGAAAAACAGTCACCTCAAAAGAAAGTGACAGTGACACCTTCTGTAAATGGAATACATATTTCAGGGGCAGCAACTCCTAATGTTTCACCATGTGTAGCAGATAAAAATAGCACTGGTGTTGTGCAAACATTGATCTCAAAGCAAACGTGCAGTAATATTTTCGATAAGATAAAGAACCATGGTAGTTCTTTGACAAATTCAATAAGCAATGCAATAAATGGCTCACCTGTGCAACTTGTGTTAGGAGGTGTCGGGTCTGTGACAAATCCAAATTTTCCTGATGCAAGGGGAGATAATAGAAATAAGACACCATTAAAGGGAGTTATCATATGTAGTGAAAAGGGAGACAAATCTCCTTCCTCTGTGAATCCAAAGGAATCAAATTCAGCTGTGATTTTACAAGGCATTGGTTCATTGAGTACAAAACTGGCACCAAGTCAGAATCAGATGAGAATTATAAGTGGAAATTTACAGAATAGTCATGTAATTGCACAGACTTGTATGTCCAAAACAGGCATAGTGAATGCTTCATCCACATCTAAAACTGCTATTGTTCAGCCAATAGTTAATGCTATAAATAGAAGTGGGCAACAATCAGAATCTCTTATAAAAACGTCTAAAGGTAATTTGATCCTAGGGCAACAAATGATTGGTAATAATACCCTCATTGTTCAACCTAGTATACAGACAAACAAACTCAATACAATGATTGTCAAGCCAACTGTACAGAAAAGTCAGTCAAACATGTTGCTGATTCAGACTGTTCCACAGGCAACCAGACCACTTACTGTTCCTTCAGCATCAAAATCTAATACTGTTGTAGTACAGCAAACTTTACAAACTTCAACAAAACCAAATACTATGTTTGTTAATCCCACATTGCTGGTATCTCAGGCTAAAACATCTATTGTTCAACCTTCAGTTAAATCTGGTGCTGTTACTTTACAAGTGTCTAGTATCGTACAGCCTGCAACACAAACTTCTAAATGTGTAGGAGCTAATCAACAGTCACAACTTATGAACATTTTAAAACCCCCATCTACGAATTCAGTGCAGTCTGCACAATCAACATCTAAACCTCAAAATGCCTCTACAGCTTCCCCAACAGCAACCTCAGCCTCTCCTCAGACATTATACTATAGATGTAAAGATGCTCAAGGCAACATATTTTTAGTTCCGCAGCAGTTGCTGAAACAGGTTATTCAATCTCCGGCCAAATCAAATACTCAATCAGGACCACTTTTGTTGACTGGAAGTTCAACTAAGTCAAGTACTCAAGCGGGGCCAATTTTGTTGACTGGAAGTACAACTAAGTCAGGCACTCAATCAGGGTCACTTTTGTCTTCTGGAAGTACAACTTCTACTGTTTCAAGTGTAAAAGGATCAGTAAGTTCTGCTGTTATATTCAGTACTAACTCTACAGCAGGTTCAAAACAGCAGACTCCAGTAGATAAAGGACAAGTCAATCAGAGCTTGCCTGTCATCATGGGTTCAGCCAATAAGAAGTCTCCTATCATTTTGAGTTTGAACCAGACAGGTCAAGTTGTCAGTTCACAAACAGCATCAGCCAATCAAACTAAATCAATATTGAAAAGTACAATACCACTGGGTCAAGATGCTAATTCGTTATTAAAACCAGCAACTGTGTTATGTGAAAAAAATGTGAAAACTCCATCAGTTTCGATTAATTCAGGGATAAGTGCAAATGTAGGTCAACAACAACTGACTACTAATTCATCATTAGTGACTACTATTATTTCTAGCTCGTCACCAAGCAAATTGAAAAATGTGGGCAATATTAAAGCAAATGTTACCTCTGTATCTACAGTATTGACTATACCACAAGCTTCAGTCACTAGTATCAAATCTGGAAATAGTCTTTTACTGACAATGAGTTCAGCTAATGGAAAGACTGTTGTCATGCCAACACAGAGTTTGAATTCAAATACTTCAGGGACAAAATTAGGAACTTCACTTCTGTTTCCAGGGAATCAAAAACAAATAGGAATTTCCAAGATCTGTCAAAATAATACACAAAATACAAATTCTTATTCACTTGGAAATAAAGGCAACTTCAATGTTGGCTCTATAGGAAAGGTTAATGTGCCTGAATCGACCCTTAAAATTTCGAATTCAAAACCATCGTCTGTTACCATCACAACATCAGCTGTGAGTTCAATGTCAGAGAACCAGTGTCAAGGTCAGGTATCTAGTCAAAATCACCTTCAGGTGACATCTCAAGGACTAAAAATTATTGTTAATCCATCTCAGAAGGCAAATGGTGTAGGTATAACTAATCCACACCAAGAAACAGTGCTTGCAAACAAAAATATACTCTCAAGTACAAGTGAATCTAAAATTAAAATGAACACAGTGGAGAATTTTAATACCAAAAAAAACAGTGTTAGCATTTTACCTAAAGAATTTCAAATACCAGTGATTTCAAGTTCTAATCCGTCTTCATTATTGACTTCAACGAACATTGTTAAGAAAACAGTGTCAGTGTCTGATTATTCGACAACTTCTGCTCCGTCCTTGACCTTAATGACACCTTCAGTAAAAGGTCAGAGTTCATCTTTACTTTCTGGTCAGAAGAACTCCATTACTGGAACAGTTGGAGATAAGAAAATAGTTGTTGATCTATTATCTGAAACAGAACGAAGACTTGAAGCTTGTCGACCTGAGAAAAGAATTATTTGTTTACGTAAAAAGTCAGATCAGCGAAGACCATCAACACCACCACTCACTGTTGAGGAGATCAAACCTTTAAGGTATTGTCATATTCATTAAGTTTTTTTTTTTCAGGCAAAAAATCCTTAATTTGTAAAATTTAGTGGTTTTTATACGACCTCAAAAATTGAAAATTTTTTGGTCGTATATTGGTATCACGTTGGCGTTGTCGTCTGTGACGTCGTCCGAATACTTTTATTTTTCGCACTCTAACTTTAGTAAAAGTGAATAGAAATCTATGAAAATAAGGTTTATGACCACAAAAGGAAGGTTGGGATTGGTTTTGGGAGTTTTGGTCCCAACATTTTAGGAATTAGGGGCCAAAAAGGGCCCAAATAAGCATTTTCTTGGTTTTCGCACTATAACTTTAGTTTAAGTTAATAGAAATCTTTGAAATTTTGGCACAAGGTTTATGAACACAAAAGGAAGGTCGGGATTGATTTTTGGAGTTTTTGTTCCAACAATTTAGGAATTAGGGGCCAAAAAGGGGCCCAAATAAGCATTTTTCTTGGTTTTCACGCCATAACTTTAGTACAAGTAAATAGAAATCTATGAAATTTAAACACAAGGTTTGGATCGATTTTGGGAGTTTTGGTCCCAACAGTTTAGGAATAAGGGGCCCAAAGGGTCCAAAATTAAACTTAGTTTGATTTCATTAAAAATTGAATAATTGGGGAACTTTGATATGCCGAATCTAATTGTGTATGTAGATTATTAATTTTTGGTCCCGTTTTCAAATTGGTCTACATTAAAGTCCAAAGGGTCCAAAATTAAACTTAGTTTGATTTTAACAAAATTTGAATCCTTGGGGTTCTTTGATATGCTGATTTTTGATTATTGGCCCAGTTTTCAAGTTGGTCCAAATCGGGGTCCAAAATTAAACTTTGTTTGATTTCATCAAAAATTGAATAATTGGGGTTCTTTGATATGCCAAATCTAACTGTGTATGTAGATTCTTAATTTTTGGTCCCGTTTTCAAATTGGTCTACATTAAAGACCAAAGGGTCCAAAATTAAACTAAGTTTGATTTTAACAAAAATTGAATTCTTGGGCTTCTTTGATATGCTGAATCTAAACATGTACTTAGATTTTTGATTATGGGCCCAGTTTTCAAGTTGGTCCAAATCAGGATCCAAAATTATCATATTGAGTATTGTGCAATAGCAAGAAATTTTCAATTGCACAGTATTCAGCAATAGCAAGAAATCTTCAATTGCACAGTATTGTGCAATAGCAAGAAATTTTCAGTTGCACAGTATTGCGCAATAGCAAGAGATCTTCAATTGCACAGTATTGTGCAATGGCAAGTATTTTCAATTGCACAGTATTGCACATTAGCAAGAAATATCTAATTGCACAATATTGCGAAATAGCAAGAAATTTTCAATTGGGTTATCTTTCTTTGTCTAGATTAGTAGTTGAATCAACTAAAATCATTGTTTTATACAATATACAATGTATATTCACTTTTACTACCAACTGATATTTAAATTAAAACAATCTTTACCATTCAGTGATAACAAGCACTTTTTTTACATTTTAATATTTTATGATGTATTTAAATGAGTAGTTATTGTTAGGGGCCATTAGAAATTTGAATTGAGATCAGTTTTGGAATAAGGGAAAGGGGGATGTGAAAAAAATTGGGGAGGGGGTCAATTTTTCTCATTTCAGATTTCATAAATAAAAAGAATATTTCTTCAAACATTTTTTTGAGAGGATTAATATTCAACAGCATAGTGAATTGCTCAATGGCAAAACAAAAATTTGAAGTTCATTAGACCACATTCATTCTGTGTCAGAAACCTATGCTGTGTCAACTATTTAATCACAATCCAAATTTAGAGCTGAATCCAGCTTGAATGTTGTGTCCATACTTGCCCCAACCGTTCAGGGTTCAACCTCTGCAGTCGTATAAAGCTGCGTCCTGCGGAGCATCTGGTTCCATTTTTTAGAAAAATTAGCAAGTTTATGATTTTCCCAGAGTTCAATTTTACAGTATTACTATTGTTTTTTTTTTTACCTTTGTTTCAAATAAAGAAACACTTGGTGTGAATACAGTATTATCATCCAGTAAAATAGTGAATATTTCATGCAAATTTTCATTGCATATAAAATACACTTTCTTTGAAGTAAAACAAGGCAATTATTTGTCAGCACTTTTAATGTTTGCAAGGATTTATTTTCATTTAGTCTAATGTTCAAGATGCTTTAATAGTAAAGATGTACATATAGACCATCTCCAAGAGATTGCTAATTTCATTTTTTGAAGACATGAAACTTCGAAAAACAAAATTATCTGTTTATTTACTTTTGCTAAATATGTCTGACTAAATCAGATATATATCAGATTTATACAAAGAGATGGACAATTTCTTAAAATGGTTTATTAGTAAATATATTCCTGGTGATGCAATTATTAAAGATTATAGTAATATAAAATTGAGTATGGAAATTCGGAATGTGTCAAAGAAACAACAACATGTCTTTAAGAGTAGAAAACAGCACAAGGCTACTGATAGGTCTTAAACACAGTGAGAAAATAACACACATGGAGGTGGGCTTCAGCTGGACCCTAAACCAAAATGTTTACTCGTAAAGCGAAAACTAAACTTAACTCTGAAATATATATATGTATAGTTTACAATAATTTGTTTAATATTTTTTAATATAACAGGAGAGAAGATATTCCAAATGAATTGTCAGTTATCACATAAATCATGCTAATGGATAACCATACTTTGAGTTATTTGATTTACTACTGTTACAGGACAAAGATTTCCCAGATGTATTGTCGCTCATGGTTTACCATACTTTGTTTACTGTTGCAGGACAGAAGATTTTCCAGATGTAATGTCACTCATGGCTCACCATACTTTGTTTGATATCATTTATTACTGTAACAGGACAATAGATTTCACAGATATATTGTCACTCATGGTCTATTCATTATCACTGGACTAGTATATATTTGTTTAGGGGCCAGCTGAGGGACGACTCTGGGTGCGGGAATTTCTCGCTACATTGAAGACCTGTTGGTGACCCTCTGCTGTTGTTTTTTATTTGGTCGGGTTGTTGTCTCTTTGACACATTCCCCATTTCAATTCTCAATTTTACCATACTTTTTAGCTCACCTGGCCCGAAGGGCCAAGTGAGCTTTTCTCACCACTTGGCGTCCGTCGTCGTCCGTCGTCGTCCGTCGTCGTCGTCGTTAACAATTTACATTTTGAACTTCTTCTAGAGAACCACTGAATGGAATGGAACCAAACATGGCATGAATGTTCCTTATGAGGTGCTGACCAAGTGTTGTTACTTTGTAGCCGATCCATCATCCAAGATGGCCGCCAGCGGGGGACTTAGTTTAACATAGAACGCTATGGGAAATGCATACAAATGACTTCTTTTAGAGAACCATTGAATGGAATGAAACCAAACATGGCATGAATGTTCCTTATGAGGTGCTGACCAAGTGTTGTTACTTTGTTGCCGATCCATCATCCAAGATGGCCGCCAGCCGTGGACTTAGTTTAACATAGGACCCTATGGGAAATGCATACAAATGACTTCTTTTAGAGAACCACTGAATGGAATAAAACCAAACATAGCATGAATTATCCTTATGGGGTGCTGACCAAGTGTTGTTACTTTGTAGCCGATCCATCATCCAAGATGGCCGCCAGCGGGGGAGTTAGTTTAACATAGGACCCTATGGGAAATGCATACAAATGACTTCTTCTAGAGAACCACTAAATGGAATTAAACCAAACATAGCATGAATGTTCCTTATGGAGTGCTGACCAAATGTTGTTACTTTGTAGCCGATCCATTATCCAAGATGGCCACCAGCGGGGACTTAGTTTAACATAGGACCCTATTGGAAATGCATACAAATGACTTCTTCTAGTGAACCACTGAATGGAATGAAACCAAACATGGCATGAATGTTCCTTATGTGGTGCTGACCAAGTGTTGTTACTTTGTAGCCGATCCATCATCAAAGATGGCCGCCAGCAGGGGACTTAGTTTAACATAGGACCCTATGGGAAATGCATACAAATGACTTCTTTTAGAGAACCACTTAATGGAATAAAACCAAACATAGCATGAATGTTCCTTATGGGGTGCTGACTAAGTGTTGTTACTTTGTAGCCGATCCATCATCCAAGATGGCCGCCAGCGGGGGACTTAGTTTAACATAGGACCCTATGGGAAATGCATACAAATGACTTCTTTTAGAGAACCACTGAATAGAATGAAACCAAACATGGCATGAATGTTCCTTATGAGGTGCTGACCAAGTGTTGTTACTTTGTTGCTGATCCATCATCCAAGATGGCCGCCAGCCGGGGACTTAGTTTAACATAGGACCCTATGGGAAATGCATGCAAATGACTTCTTTTAGAGAACCACTGAATGGAATAAAACCAAACATAGCATGAATGTTCCTTATGGGATGCTGACCAAGTGTTGTTACTTTGTAGCCGATCCATCATCCAAGATGGCCGCCAGCGGGGGACTTAGTTTAACATAGGACCCTATGGGAAATGCATACAAATGACTTCTCCTAGAGAACCACTAAATGGAATGAAACCAAACATAGCATGAATGTTCCTTATGGAGTGCTGACCAAGTGTTGTTACTTTGTAGCTGATCCATTATCCAAGAAGGCCGCCAGCGGGGGACTTAGTTTAACATAGGACCCTATTGGAAATGCATACAAATGACTTCTTCTAGTGAACCACTGAATGGAATGAAACCAAACATGCCATGAATGTTCCTTATGTGGTGCTGACCAAGTGTTGTTACTTTGTAGCTGATCCATCATCCAAGATGGCCGCCAGCATTGGACTTAGTTTAACATAGGACCCTATTGGAAATGCATACAAATGACTTCTTCTAGTGAACCACTGAATGGAATGAAACCAAACATGCCATGAATGTTCCTTATGTGGTGCTGACCAAGTGTTGTTACTTTGTAGCTGATCCATCATCCAAGATGGCCGCCAGCATGGGACTTAGTTTAACATAGGACCCTATGGGAAATGCATACAAATGACTTCTTTTAGAGAACCACTGAATGGAATGAAATCAAACATGGCATGAATGTTCCTAATGTGGTGCTGACCAAGTGTTGTTACTTTGTAGCCGATCCATTATCCAAGATTGCCGCCAGCGGGGGACTTAGTTTAACATAGGACCCTATGGGAAATGCATACAAATGACTTCTTTTAGAGAACCACTGAATGGAATAAAACCAAACATTGCATGAATGTTCCTTATGAGGTGCTGACCAAGTGTTGTTACTTTGTAGCCGATCCATCATCTAAGATGGCCGCCAGCATGGGGACTTATTTTAACATAGGACCCTATGGGAAATGCATACACATGACTTCTTTTAGAGAACCACTGAATGGAATAAAACCAAACATGGCATGAATGTTCCTTATGAGGTGCTGACCAAGTGTTGTTACTTTGTAGCCGATCCGTCATCCAAGATGGCCACCAGTGGGGGACTTTTGAATGAAATTAAACATGTTCCTTTCCTTATAAATGAGGTTGTGTTGTCACTTTTAGCCAAATTTTATATTTTTTTATATGATTTCAAAAACCCAAGTAGAATCAGGTGAGCGATACAGGCTCTTGAGAGCCTCTAGTTTTTATTATTATTGTTTACTGTTACAGTACAGAAGACTTCCCAGATGTATTGTCACTTATCAGAGCAGCAGTCAGAAGGCATCCTATTGTTTCTCTCACAGCAGGTACTTTTGTCTTAGTTTTCATTGTATATAAATGCTTCCATAGTAAGAATCTTTCATGTGTGACTACTTCATATGCGTTCACATTTATTTCACATGTGTTTACTGTTACCACAAGTGTGTTCAAGGTTATTAAAATTGTTTTCAGATACTACAAATGTGTTCACAGTTATTACATATGTGTACAGGTGCTACACATATTTTTTAGTTTTACATTTAACAGTTTATCAGATACAAAAATGCCATAGTGTTCTGTAACTGCAGATTATCAAATGTGTAAAACCATAGAGTTGGACATTAGGTTATATTTAGTCAAAACTATGGCAACTTGGAATCAGCAAAAAGTTCAGAGATATACTTTCATGCAGACTATTACCTTAAAAGTTACTATAATAAATATAAAACTAAAAAAATATTCATTTTCTAGCTTTTAATATGCTTGTGATATGTGCCACTGGACATTAAGTAGCCAACCCATCAGTGAAAGGAAGGTATTATCTGAACCAAGTCAATAAGTGTTTGCGACATTAGATTTTTTTGTGTGAACCATTAAATTATACAGATTGATAACTATTTACCGTATTCGGCCGTGTATAGTACGCATTTATGTATAGTCCGCACCCCCTTTTCATCCCCTTAAAATCGAGAAAAAAAGTTTTGTAAAAAAAAATTTTTTTTTTACTGTAAAAGTCTAGTTCACTGTTAAAATCCATGTATTTTATAAAAAAAAATAATTATGTTTTATTTATTTCATGAAAAAAAATGAAGTGGTAGAGCTTTTCTTCAGGTTATTAATAATTTTATAAAAGTATTTATTAATCATAAGATCCCTTTTAAAATCAACATTTGTCTAAGTATGTCCAAGCTGATATATAATATTACAGAAATAATTTGAATATAATGGAACAAAAGAAAAAAAAAGATCAAACATCTAAATTAATTACCAGTAATCAAAATTTTAAAACTATTTAATCTTATATAATCTTTTCATTGATCATGTTGTTTTATTGACTGGGGTTATAATATTTAACACCTGTCAAAACTTGACATCATTATTTAATTGCTACACACTCATACTTAATCCTTAATTACCCCTCTTGATTACCTATGCAGGATGTCACACCTTTACTTTGAATACTCAATTTTGAAGAGAAAAGTTATAAAAGAATAAGAATTAAATGAAGTGAATATAATAAACTTTTTCAATATACATTATTAATGCAGAAAAAACGAAATTTAAAAAAAAAAAAAAAAAAAAAATTATATAAATTTCGAAAACTGTCTATAGTTGTGTATAGTCCGCAACCCTTGTACAAACTACATATTTAAGGAAAAAAGTGCGGACTATACATGCCCAAATACGGTAAGGTTTGCAAGTCACATAAGTTAGAAATAATCAGAAAGTACAAAGGATAATTTGTTCATTGTTGATGACCATTTTGTTTTTGGGGTTTGTGTCTCGTTTATCTTTTGATAATATCAAAGCGAACACATTTTATCGAAGTTTTCGACAGCAATTTATATTTTAAATCTTCATACTTCTTTTTAAGACAAATATCAACACCCTTATTGTGCCTCAACTTCTGAAGAATGGTTGTCATGGAAAGTTGGCAAAAGACGAGCATCTGAGGTAACTCTGATTAGTATTGCACTCTGATTCTGTAAAAATCTTGAATGTTATGTTCAGAAACTAAGTCAGAATAAAAAGGGGATAACTTCAGCTAGTCAGCCACAGAGAAAAAGCTATCCTTCTTTACATTAATAAAACAATGAAAAGTACATAAGATATAATGAAGTACAAATGATAAAATAGATTATATTCATGAGGGTTTGGAAGGGGGGTCTGTTATTCTGTAAACATTTAATGTTCACCTCTTTTTAGCTCACCTGGCCTAAAAGGCCACGTGAGCTTTTCTCATCACTTGGCCTCCATCGTCTGTCTTCGTCGTCCATCGTCCGTCGTTGTTAACTTTTACAAAAATCTTCTCCTCTGAAACTACTGGGCCAAATTTAATCAAACTTAGCCACAATCATCATTGGGGTATCTAGTTTAAAAAATGTGTGGCGTGACCTGGCCAACCAACCAAGATGGCCGCCATGGCTAAAAATAGAACATAGGGGTAAAATGTAGATTTTGGCTTATAACTCTGAAACCGAAGCATTAAGAGCAATCTGACTTGGGGTTAATTTGTTTATCAAGTCAAGATCTAGCTGTCCTGAAATTTTCAGATAAATTGGACAATCGGTTGTTGACCCTGAATTGGCAATTTTAAGGAAATTTTGCAGTTTTTGATTAATATTTTGAATATTATTATAGATAGAGATAAACTGTAAACAGCAATAATGATCAGCAAAGTAAGATCTACAAATAAGTCAACATGACCAAAATGGTCAGTTGACCTCTTAAGGAGTTATTGCCCTTTATAGTAATTTTTTACCAATTTTTCGTAAATTTTTGTTATCTTTTACAAAAATCTTCTCTGATATTACTGGGCCAAATTTAACCATACTTGGCCACAATTATCATTGGGGTAACTTGTTTAAAAAATGTGTGACGTGCCCCGGCCAACCAACCAAGATGGCCGCCATGGCTAAAAATAGAACATAGAGGGTAAAATGTAGATTTTGGCTTATAACTCTGAAACCGAAGCATTTAGAGCAAATCTAACAGATGTTAAATTGTTCATAAAGTTAAGATCTATCTGAACTGAAATTTCCAGACGAATCAGACAACCGGTTGTTGAGTTGCTGCACCTGAATTGGTAATTTTTAAAGGAATTTTGCTGTTTTTGGTTATTATCTTGAATATTATTGTAGATGGAGATAAACTGTAAACAGCAATAATGTTAGCAAAGTAAGATCTACAAATAAATCAACATGGCAAAAAAGGTCAGTTGACCCCTTAAGGAGTTACAGCCCTCTACAGTCAATTAACAATTTTCATAAATTTTGTAAATTTTTGTAAATTTTTAACAAAATATTTTCCTCTTTAACTAATGGGCCAAGTTCATTAAAGATGAAGATAATTGTAAGTAGCAAGAATGTTCAGTAAAGTAAGATCTACAAACACATCACTATCACCAAAACACAATTTTGTCATTAATCCGGCTGTGTCTTTTGTTGAATATGCACATAGACCAAGGTGAGCGACACAGGCTCTAAAGAGCCTCTAGTTTCTCTAATCTTCAAAAAACTAAACCCATTTTTTCTCTAATCTTCAAAAAATTAGACCATGCATTTCTCTAATCTTCATTTTTTTGGCCCGGTGTCATATGGTATTTTGAACCCCCTAAAAAGTGAACCCGGGGTCAAAATACCATGCGGTAAAATGACCCCGGGGTCATTATACCGCATGGTATTTTGACCCCGGGGTCATTTTTCACATATGGTATTTTGAACCCCCCTGCGGTATATTGAACCCCCTGTTTTTGATAAATAGTATTGCAGATAATCTTATTTACAATTTATTGGCTATCGTTTTTTTTAATTTGTGGTTTTAAGTAGGGGGTTCAATATACCGCAGGGGGGTCAAATTACCATGGCTAAGCAAAATTTTCAAAATATCTTTTCCAGCATGTTTAACACATACAAACCACTTATTGGAGTATTATAACTATGTTAAGGAGTTAGAATAGCTTGAATTTTTGAAATTCAAGGTCTATAGTAGGGGGTTCAATATACCGCAGGGGGGTCAAAATACCATGGCTAAGTAAAATTTTCAAAATATCTTTTCCAGTATATTAAATACATACAAACTACTTATTGGAGTAATATAACTATGTTAAGGAGTTAGAATAGCTTGAATTTTTGAAATTCAAGGTCTATAGTAGGGGATTCAATATACCGCAGGGGGGTCAAATTACCATGGCTAAGCAAAATTTTCAAAATATCTTTTCCAGCATGTTTAACACATACAAACCACTTATTGGAGTATTATAACTATGTTAAGGAGTTAGAATAGCTTGAATTTTTGAAATTCAAGGTCTATAGTAGGGGGTTCAATATACCGCAGGGGGGTCAAAATACCATGGCTAAGTAAAATTTTCAAAATATCTTTTCCAGTATATTAAATACATACAAACTACTTATTGGAGTAATATAACTATGTTAAGGATTTAGAATAGGTTGAGTTTTTGAAATTCAAGGTCTATAGTAGGGGGTTCAATATACCGCAGGGGGTTCAAAATACCATGGCTAAGTAAAATTTTCAAAATATCTTTTCCAGTATATTAAATACATACAAACTACTTATTGGAGTATTATAACTATGTTAAGGAGTTAGAATAGCTTGAATTTTTGAAATTCAAGGTCTATAGTAGGGGATTCAATATACCGCAGGGGGGTCAAAATACCATGGCTAAGTAAAATTTTCAAAATATCTTTTCCAGTATATTAAATACATACAAACTACTTATTGGAGTAATATAACTATGTTAAGGATTTAGAATAGGTTGAGTTTTTGAAATTCAAGGTCTATAGTAGGGGGTTCAATATACCGCAGGGGGGTCAAAATACCATGGCAAAGTAAAATTTTCAAAATATCTTTTCCAGTATATTAAATACATACAAACTACTTATTGGAGTATTATAACTATGTTAAGGAGTTAGAATAGCTTGAATTTTTGAAATTCAAGGTCTATAGTAGGGGATTCAATATACCGCAGGGGGGTCAAATTACCATGGCTAAGCAAAATTTTCAAAATATCTTTTCCAGCATGTTTAACACATACAAACCACTTATTGGAGTATTATAACTATGTTAAGGAGTTAGAATAGCTTGAATTTTTGAAATTCAAGGTCTATAGTAGGGGGTTCAATATACCGCAGGGGGGTTAAAATACCATGGCTAAGTAAAATTTTCAAAATATCTTTTCCAGTATATTAAATACATACAAACTACTTATTGGAGTAATATAACTATGTTAAGGATTTAGAATAGGTTGAGTTTTTGAAATTCAAGGTCTATAGTAGGGGGTTCAATATACCGCAGGGGGTTCAAAATACCATGGCTAAGTAAAATTTTCAAAATATCTTTTCAAGTATATTAAATACATACAAACTACTTGTTGGGGTATTATAACTATGTTCAGGAGTTAGAATAGCTTGAATTTTTGAAATTCAAGGTCTATAGTAGGGGGTTCAATATACCGCAGGGGGGTCAAAATACAATGGCTAAGTAAAATTTTCAAAATATCTTTTCCAGTATATTAAATACATACAAACTATTTATTGGAGTAATATAACTATGTTAAGGAGTTAGAATAGCTTGAATTTTTGAAATTCAAGGTCTATAGTAGGGGATTCAATATACCGCAGGGGGGTCAAATTACCATGGCTAAGCAAAATTTTCAAAATATCTTTTCCAGCATGTTTAACACATACAAACCACTTATTGGAGTATTATAACTATGTTAAGGAGTTAGAATAGCTTGAATTTTTGAAATTCAAGGTCTATAGTAGGGGGTTCAATATACCGCAGGGGGGTCAAAATACCATGGCTAAGTAAAATTTTCAAAATATCTTTTCCAGTATATTAAATACATACAAACTACTTATTGGAGTAATATAACTATGTTAAGGATTTAGAATAGGTTGAGTTTTTGAAATTCAAGGTCTATAGTAGGGGGTTCAATATACCGCAGGGGGTTCAAAATACCATGGCTAAGTAAAATTTTCAAAATATCTTTTCCAGTATATTAAATACATACAAACTACTTATTGGAGTATTATAACTATGTTAAGGAGTTAGAATAGCTTGAATTTTTGAAATTCAAGGTCTATAGTAGGGGATTCAATATACCGCAGGGGGGTCAAAATACCATGGCTAAGTAAAATTTTCAAAATATCTTTTCCAGTATATTAAATACATACAAACTACTTATTGGAGTAATATAACTATGTTAAGGATTTAGAATAGGTTGAGTTTTTGAAATTCAAGGTCTATAGTAGGGGGTTCAATATACCGCAGGGGGGTCAAAATACCATGGCAAAGTAAAATTTTCAAAATATCTTTTCCAGTATATTAAATACATACAAACTACTTATTGGAGTATTATAACTATGTTAAGGAGTTAGAATAGCTTGAATTTTTGAAATTCAAGGTCTATAGTAGGGGATTCAATATACCGCAGGGGGGTCAAATTACCATGGCTAAGCAAAATTTTCAAAATATCTTTTCCAGCATGTTTAACACATACAAACCACTTATTGGAGTATTATAACTATGTTAAGGAGTTAGAATAGCTTGAATTTTTGAAATTCAAGGTCTATAGTAGGGGGTTCAATATACCGCAGGGGGGTTAAAATACCATGGCTAAGTAAAATTTTCAAAATATCTTTTCCAGTATATTAAATACATACAAACTACTTATTGGAGTAATATAACTATGTTAAGGATTTAGAATAGGTTGAGTTTTTGAAATTCAAGGTCTATAGTAGGGGGTTCAATATACCGCAGGGGGTTCAAAATACCATGGCTAAGTAAAATTTTCAAAATATCTTTTCCAGTATATTAAATACATACAAACTACTTATTGGGGTATTATAACTATGTTCAGGAGTTAGAATAGCTTGAATTTTTGAAATTCAAGGTCTATAGTAGGGGGTTCAATATACCGCAGGGGGGTCAAAATACAATGGCTAAGTAAAATTTTCAAAATATCTTTTCCAGTATATTAAATACATACAAACTACTTATTGGAGTAATATAACTATGTTAAGGATTTAGAATAGCTTGAATTTTTGAAATTCAAGGTCTATAGTAGGGGGTTCAATATACCGCAGGGGGTTCAAAATACCATGGCTAAGTAAAATTTTCAAAATATCTTTTCCAGCATGTTTAACACATACAAACCACTTATTGGAGTATTATAACTATGTTAAGGAGTTAGAATAGCTTGAATTTTTGAAATTCAAGGTCTATAGTAGGGGTTCAATATACCGCAGGGGGGTCAAAATACCATGGCTAAGTAAAATTTTCAAAATATCTTTTCCAGTATATTAAATACATACAGATTACTTATTGGAGTATTATAACTATGTTAAGGAGTTAGAATAGCTTGAATTTTTGAAATTCAAGGTCTATAGTAGGGGGTTCAATATACCGCAGGGTAGTCAAATTACCATGGCTAAGTAAAATTTTCAAAATATCTTTTTCAGTATATTAAATACATACAAACTACTTATTGGGGTATTATAACTATGTTCAGGATTTAGAATAGGTTGAGTTTTTGAAATTCAAGGTCTATAGTAGGGGGTTCAATATACCGCAGGGGGGTCAAAATACCATGGCAAAGTAAAATTTTCAAAATATCTTTTCCAGTATATTAAATACATACAAACTACTTATTGAAGTATTATTACAATGTTAAAAGTTAGAATTGCTAGAATTTTAAAAAATTTAAGGTCTATAGTAGGGGTTTCAATATACCATGGTAGGGGGGTCAAAATACCATGGCAAAGTAAAATGTTCAAAACATCTTTTCCATCATGTTCAATACATACAAACTACTTATTGGAGTATTATTACTATGTTAAGGAGTTAATATACCACAGGGGGGTCAAAATACCATGGCGAGGTATGTATCAGAACGATAGTTGTATGTGTGAGTGTATGCGAGTGGGAGAGAAAGGCTTTTTATATTTACTTTATGTGATTACATGCTTGTTATGAGCCCTATGATTAGGAAATAAAATATCTTTATCTTTATCTTTATCTTTGTATAAACATGTTGGAAAAGATATTTTGCAAAATTTCTCCTTTGCCATGGTATTTTGACCCCCCTGCGGTATATTGAACCCCTTACTCTAGACCTTTAATTAAAAAAATTCTGGCAATTCTTACTTTTTTATATAGTTAGAATACACAAATAAGCAGTTTGTATGTATTAAACTTGCTGGAAAAGTTATTTTGAAAATTTTACTTTGCCATGGTATTTTGACCCCCCTGCAGTATATTGAACCCCCTACTCTAGGCCTTTAATTTCAGAAATTCTGGCAATTTGAACTCTTTTATGTAGTAAGAATACACCAATAAGTAGTTTGTATGTATTGAACTTGCTGGAAAAGATATTTTGAAAATTTTACTTTGCCATAGTATTTTGACCCCCCTGCGGTATATTGAACCCCCTACTCTAGGCCTTTAATTTCAGAAATTCTGGCAATTCAACTCTTTTATGTAGTAAGAATACACAAATAAGTAGTTTGTATGTATTTAACGTGCTGGAAAAGATATTTTGAAAATTTTACTTTGCCATGGTATTTTGACCCCCCTGCGGTATACTGAAACCCCTACTCTAGGCCTTTAATTTCCAAAAATCTGGCAATTCTAACTCTTTTATGTAGTTAGAATTAACCAATAAGTAGTTTGTATGTATTTAACTTGCTGGAAAAGATATTTTGAAAATTTTACTTTGCCATGGTATTTTGACCCCCCTGCGGTATATTGAACCCCTTACTCTAGCCCTTTAATTAAAAAAATTCTGGCAATTCTAACTTTTTTATATAGTTAGAATACACAAATAAGCAGTTTGTATGTATTAAACTTGCTGGAAAAGTTATTTTGAAAATTTTACTTTGCCATGGTATTTTGACCCCCCTGCAGTATATTGAACCCCCTACTCTAGGCCTTTAATTTCAGAAATTCTGGCAATTTGAACTTTTTTATGTAGTTAGAATACACCAATAAGTAGTTTGTATGTATTAAACTTGCTGGAAAAGATATTTTGAAAATTTTACTTTGCCATGGTATTTTGACCCCCCTGTGGTATATTGAACCCCCTACTCTAGGCCTTTAATTTCAGAAATTCTAGCAATTTGAACTCTTTTATGTAGTAAGAATACACCAATAAGTAGTTTGTATGTATTTAACTTGCTGGAAAAGATATTTTGAAAATTTTACTTTGCCATAGTATTTTGACACCCCTGCAGTATATTGAACCCCCTACTCTAGGCCTTTAATTTCAGAAATTCTGGCAATTCAACTCTTTTATGTAGTAAGAATACACAAATAAGTAGTTTGTATGTATTTAACGTGCTGGAAAAGATATTTTGAAAATTTTACTTTGCCATGGTATTTTGACCCCCCTGCGGTATACTGAAACCCCTACTCTAGGCCTTTAAATTTCCAAAAATCTGGCAATTCTAACTCTTTTATGTAGTTAGAATTAACCAATAAGTAGTTTGTATGTATTTAACTTGCTGGAAAAGATATTTTGAAAATTTTACTTTGCCATGGTATTTTGACCCCCCTGCGGTATATTGAACCCCTTACTCTAGCCCTTTAATTAAAAAAATTCTGGCAATTCTAACTTTTTTATATAGTTAGAATACACAAATAAGCAGTTTGTATGTATTAAACTTGCTGGAAAAGATATTTTGAAAATTTTACTTTGCCATGGTATTTTGACCCCCTGCAGTATATTGAACCCCCTACTCTAGGCCTTTAATTTCAGAAATTCTGGCAATTTGAACTTTTTTATGTAGTTAGAATACACCAATAAGTAGTTTGTATGTATTAAACTTGCTGGAAAAGTTATTTTGAAAATTTTACTTTGCCATGGTATTTTGACCCCCCTGTGGTATATTGAACCCCTACTCTAGGCCTTTAATTTCAGAAATTCTAGCAATTTGAACTCTTTTATGTAGTAAGAATACACCAATAAGTAGTTTGTATGTATTGAACTTGCTGGAAAAGATATTTTGAAAATTTTACTTTGCCATAGTATTTTGAACCCCCTACTCTAGGCCTTTAATTTCAGAAATTCTGGCAATTCAACTCTTTTATGTAGTAAGAATACACAAATAAGTAGTTTGTATGTATTTAACGTGCTGGAAAAGATATTTTGAAAATTTTACTTTGCCATGGTATTTTGACCCCCCTGCGGTATACTGAAACCCCTACTCTAGGCCTTTAATTTCCAAAAATCTGGCAATTCTAACTCTTTTATGTAGTTAGAATTAACCAATAAGTAGTTTGTATGTATTTAACTTTCTGGAAAAGATATTTTGAAAATTTTACTTTGCCATGGTATTTTGACCCCCCTGCGGTATATTGAACCCCTTACTCTAGCCCTTTAATTAAAAAAATTCTGGCAATTCTAACTTTTTTATATAGTTAGAATACACAAATAAGCAGTTTGTATGTATTAAACTTGCTGGAAAAGATATTTTGAAAATTTTACTTTGCCATGGTATTTTGACCCCCTGCAGTATATTGAACCCCCTACTCTAGGCCTTTAATTTCAGAAATTCTGGCAATTTGAACTTTTTTATGTAGTTAGAATACACCAATAAGTAGTTTGTATGTATTAAACTTGCTGGAAAAGATATTTTGAAAATTTTACTTTGCCATGGTATTTTGACCCCCCTGTGGTATATTGAACCCCTACTCTAGGCCTTTAATTTCAGAAATTCTAGCAATTTGAACTCTTTTATGTAGTAAGAATACACCAATAAGTAGTTTGTATGTATTAAACTTGCTGGAAAAGATATTTTGAAAATTTTACTTTGCCATGGTATTTTGACCCCCTGTGGTATATTGAACCCCTACTCTAGGCCTTTAATTTCAGAAATTCTAGCAATTTGAACTCTTTTATGTAGTAAGAATACACCAATAAGTAGTTTGTATGTATTTAACTTGCTGGAAAAGATATTTTGAAAATTTTACTTTGCCATGGTATTTTGACCCCCCTGCGGTATATTGAACCCCCTACTCTAGGCCTTTAATTTCAGAAATTCTAGCAATTTGAACTCTTTTATGTAGTAAGAATACACCAATAAGTAGTTTGTATGTATTAAACTTGCTGGAAAAGATATTTTGAAAATTTTACTTTGCCATGGTATTTTGACCCCCCTGCGGTATATTGAACCCCCCTTTTTTACCATGGAAAATCAAAACTACCTTTATATATATAAATATATACATATGTTATAATTACAAATAATTAAAGCATTCAAGCTACGTATTGTCTAGTTATAATGTGTCAATAAGTATTTTGAATGACATTTTGTTGGTAAAGATTTCAGAGCACTTATACCAAGCAAAGATATTTCTTTTAATTAAGCATGGAAAATGTACCTCCCCTTCTTGTATGAATGATTTTTTAATCTATGATAAGTTTTAGAATAATGTAAGATGTTCTAATATTCATCTAGGATGAAAAAAAACAGGGGGGTTCAATTTACCATGGGGGTTCAATTTTCCATACAGGGGGGGTTCAATTTACCATGGGGGGGTTCAATTTACCATAGCGGTATTTTGACCCCGGGGTCAATTTACCATGGGGTTCAAAATACCATATGACACCGTTATTCTCTAATCTTCATTTTTAAGGGCATTATTCTTTAATCATTTAACCCCATCCAAACCCTCATTCATGTGCCCCATGTTAGTCTTAATGTTTGAATTGTTTCTTTATTTTGTTTTCAAGTTTGTTGTGTATTTTACAACAGTATTATATTTATTTGATGGTTATATATGTAATTTGATATTCATATGCCAAACTGTGCATTAGTGTGCAGGTGAAGTATTATTAACAAATAAATTTACTCTTAAATGCTGAATGACTTCCTTGTTGATGATTGGATTAAGAACTTTAGAAAAAAAGGTAGTTGTTGAAATTAAATGAACTCAATTTCAGAATCCTGAAAGAAATTTAAAAACATTTGAATGATATATATGTACAAATGCATTTTGAATTTTATATTTCAGTGGCAAAGGGCCGCATTCTGTAGAAACTTTATCCTAAACCATATTAAAGGAGAAACCTACAAAGGGACAAAACTCTGGACTACCAAGCAGATTATGTTGTGGTGCAGATTACATGCATTTAGTCCTCATTATTTAGGTAATTATTTACAGGGGAGACTTATAAAGGGAACAAACTCCGGATTAAATAAGCAGATTATGAAAAATAGGAATAGAATATCATTGAAATAGATAAAATACAGGCAGTACTAGAAGAAATGGATTTCCATACACTATAAAAATTGCTTGTTTTCACACCAGGAATATTAACTATAAGTCTGTTATTGCAGGCAATATATATTGGACAACATTCAATAAAGACAAGGATCCTCAATTTAATATGTTGTTATTGTAAAATTCTGTCCACCAGAACAATTTTCTTAAGTGAAATGTTTTCAAAAGCAGTGAAAATAACTTTGATCCCTGAATTTTTCTTTAATTTCACGCAGGTTAGGCTTTTTATTCTATTGTTAAACTGAAATACTTCTTTTTTTGGGCAAATTTCACTTTACATGCTTGAATGATGATTTTGATTGTAAATGTATAAATCTATCATGTCTATAAAAACATGATATGAATTTCATGATGGTCTACCATTGCTAGTGAATGATTAGTTTCTCCTTGAATTGTTGCAGCTACATATTTGTACAACTGTTAGAATTAAAAAATGATGATTTAAAAATCCCTATGTAGACTTAATTATACATTAAAGCATTTGGAATATACATACCGTGAAAGTACTTTTATTTGTGGCGAACCAATTTTCGTGGTTTTAGTAGATGACTATATCCATGAATTTAAGTTTCCAACGAAATAAACTGTTGTCCAAATCAAGACATGGAAAGATCCCCATGTAGGTTTGACTACTGAAATGATCTAGAGAATATATTGAATATGGCCAAATCTGAGAATACTTTGATAGAAGTCACAGGGCAAACATACTATGAATTACAACTGCAATCAGGATTATACCCATTTAAAATTTATAACAGAAACTGGTCAACTTTTGATCTTTAAATTCTCATAATATTTTTTTTGATCGATGAAAATGAGATTTCCAGTATTGATATGCTATCATAAAGAGTTAATTTTATATCCTCATAGTTCTCATATGTATGGAAAATAATAATTTTATGCTAAGCTTGCTTTTGATAAGAATTATTTTACAATTTAAGATATGTTTGTAGCATTTGTTTATGTTTCTGTTTTCTTTAGGTGACACGTTTCTGGCCTAATTAACACTTTTGATGGTCTGTAATCTGTTGATCACTCTATTTCAGGTTTATAAGGGTGATCACTATGATTTACACGGATCAATGTTTACTTTGCAATTTCCTTTAATCCAGACACCTTTGTTTCCAATGCAATGGCTTCAATTTTTCATTTTTTTTTTTAGAAAACTAAAATCCACAAATTTAAAAACCCACGAACATGTCAATGTTGCTCAAACCATGAAAAGTGATACCCACGAATTAAAGTTCTTTCACAGTACTTAGATAACGAATGTTTTTCCTATTCAGAACTGCTAAAAAATACCTAAAAAGTTCTATAGTTTTGTATTGGTGTTATTGGAATTTTAATAAGCCTGCAAAAAGGGGGATTAGTTTGTTATGAAACGTTTATATTTTTGCAGAGTCAACCTTACATCCATTTGGTGTTGAACTCACAGCAGGCAGAATCGGCAAAAAATTCTCATCGGTCACTTGTCCTACGGAAATAATTTCTAGTGATCTGAAAGACAGCTCTATAATAGAAATCAACGAAGAAGAAGATGTCGACATTATTAATACGGGTATGATCACTAACTTCATCAATTCATATCAATTTTGTTATACTGATATTTTAAATATCTTTAGAAAATATGTTTGGTATGAAAATAGAAAATTATAAAGAAACAGAGCTGTTGAAAACTAGTCAGACCTGTTGGACAAAAATTGATGGGGTCAGAGTGACAAAGCTATCATGTCAGGCCGTATGTCCTGTAAAAGACCCTTTGTCTGGTAAAAATTTCAATCTATTAGGTTTGATAAAAGTTTATTTAGATCTCATTTCAGTGTCAGCAGATAATTTGACTTACCTCCCAAATAAGTAGAAACGGACAGTTCCATTGTTTACATTTTAGAATCGGTACATCAGGTGACTTGGCATCATTAATTAATGTCTTAACTTTTGGGTTATCCTTAATCACAATCTGTACTATATTCATGTAAATCTGTTATACAGCTCTTTAACATATAATATTACTATATTACTTGATCCCTGTAACAAAATGACATTGTATACAGTTCTTGTGATCTCCTGTGATCTCCTTTGACAAAAAACTTCGGTACTTGGTAGGATTCCTATGATCTCCTTTGACAAAAAACTTCGGTACTTGGTAGGATTCCTATGATCTCCTTTGACAAAAAACTTGGGTACTTGGTAGGATTCCCAGTCAATATGTGTCAGGTAGATTGTATCCAATAATGAGGATGTAAAAGTAAAGGTCAAATACAGAACAAAATTACGGGATAAGGTACCAGTATTTGATGTATCCACTAACAAATGTAAAAAACTATTAATAAAACATGATTTACCTTTAAAAAAAAGGATTCCCAGTCATAATATAAAGTTAACATAATTCATCACCACTTTGATTTTACAATTTCTGTTGGTGTTATGAGACTTTGACTTTCCTCAATTTATTGCAGCATTTTGTGATCAATATCATTATATTATCTCTCTCTTTGTACAGCAGTATTCTGTTTCAATAATGGTATTTTGTAGTCACAGGAGATAATTCTTTATGAGATAGCAGTCTGTTTATATAAAAAAAGAAGATGATTGACAATGAGACAACTCTCCACAAGAGACCAAATGAAACAGAAATTAACAGATATAGGTCACCATACGACCTTCAACAATGAGCAAAGCCCATACCTCATATTAAGATATAAAGGCACAGAAATTGATAAATTTTAGTGCTTTTAGGTTACTGTCTTGTTGGTATTTAATCCAGTACCCCATTGAAATAAAAATATTTGATATTCTGTCATTTTCAGAACAATTTATTCCAAAAAAGAAAGTGGTGGAAGAAGAAAAAAGAGACTTGAGTGAAAATGGTGTTATTGTTTCTCCATCAGACTCAGCATTATACATTCAGGACACTTGTCAAAGGGTGAGTCTATTGAGATAACTATAACGAAGTCAAAACTAAAAAATGGAAGTAAATATCCTCATCACTTTATAGTGTAACACCTATACAGATCTTTGTGTAATGAAGTTATGGAAAGGGTATACTGTCATGTGGGGTTGAGTCTGTCTATATCAGTAGTTTTTGCATCCAATATCATGATACATCATCCAATTTTTGTTGGCCTAGAATAGAACTTCATTAAAGGTAAAGATAATGATAATGAACAAATAATAGAAAATTAGCTCAAGGCTAACAACTTTTTAAACAAAGGAGTAGGTCCAGTAAGACCCCTTTTTGGCCCCAAAATATAGCAGTTTTACAAAATTGTTGAAATGTAAACCTTAAGTTATTCATTGGACAGTAAAATGCTTCTGCTACATAAATTTGGGCTGATTTTGACAATACAATGCACATATATCGGGTACTAGAACCATTAAGTCATGCTAAATTACTGAAATCTTCAAAATTCTAGCATTTTTGTTAAATTTTAGACGGTTTTCGTGTAAAACGAAAGTGGCCGCATTCGTGTTCATCCTTAATATTGAAATGTAAGTTGTGTTTTATGATAATACATAACATATATAAAGGTTGAGGATGAACACGGATGCGGCCACTTTCATTTTTGACAAAAACCATCTGAAAAGTGACATTTTTCGGCATATTAGGTAGATTTGTTTGTATTTCAGCTTGAATCGGTGCGTTTTTTATGACTTAATCAGTTAAAATCTTTCACATAAACTGATTGATTCAAATGAAATAGACACTTAAGTGTTTAAAAAGTGGTCAAAATCTTTCGTCAGATGAACATGAAATTTGAGGCCAAAATCGGTCCTTACCGGACCTTCTCCTTTGATGCACAGGTTCATTGTCTTTAGATGTTAGCTGAACATATGATATCAAATCAGAGGTTACCTGATATCCTTTTGAAAAAAACTTTGTCATCAGTCTTCTGAAAATTCGGAAATTATTGCGAGACTTTTATTATTGCCAATAATGGGACCTGATGGTTATAGCAATAATAAGAACTCGCATTCTGATTAATTATTGAAACATAGATCTCTGTGGAGTTTTTTTCGAAACCACAATAATTAAACTCACATTTGTTTCTATTTTTGGAAAATCGCAATAATAAATGCACACAATAATTTATGAATTTACTGTGTGTGATGGTTTATGAAATCTCTTGTCAAATCAAAACCTAACTTCTTTTAAATACTATAAATCCAGAACATATCGTGAGGATTTTATAAATGTGTATAATGCGACTGGGCGGGTATGGCAATAATAAGAATGGGTATTCTAATATCTATATATTTCTGTATCTGACTCTTTTGAGCTTCTATTTTATAGTTGCTTACTACATTTCAGATTGGAGTAAAGTTTGAGCCAACAGAACTTGAGCCTGGTGTTTGTGGTAATGCCTCAGAAGATATGGTTTTTGCAGTAAGTATTTCTGTCGTGTCGCAAAATGCAAGACATAGATATTACAATCTGACAGTGGCTGTGATGGAGTAATTATTTGTATCTTTAAAGCTTTTAAATATTTCAAAAAAGCACAAGACGTAGATGCTTCATACCAGATACAACACTTAATGTTAAGAAGTTCCCATCTGTTATATATCCATTGTTCTTGACTTCATTTTCATGGTTCAGTAACTGCTTAAAAAATATACAATTGGTTTGTCAAGTGAAATACTCACTTATTATATGGATTTATATGAGAAACAGGATAACTATATTTAGTATATGATATCCTTGTATCATTTACCTATCTGTCAGGTACAGGGTTTTAGATAGGATTTTGAGGGCTTTAGTCACTTTTGCGCTATATTAAAATCAGCCTTATTTTGTGTAACAGCAAGGGACCAGGGATGTATACTACTAACTACATCTTTGTCTGATTTCAAAGAACTTATGATTTGACTGGTTTGGAACTTTTTAGGAAAAGATTTTTACATGGGATCCGGAAATTTAGATCACAATTACCCTTCAGTTTGTTCAAAGGGACATTCCTGTTCAACAGACATTGGATTCGATGTTTTCAAAACAAGGAATCACAGCAAAAATAAACTTGCAACGATTATCTCACTGCATAATCATTATCCTTATAAAACGTCTAAATTGATACATGTATTTGGAAATCATTTCTAATAAATTGGAATTGTATAAAATCCTTTTGGGTATAATTATAATGACTGTAAGGAGGTTGTAATCAAATCAAGAATAGATCACATTTACTACTTTCAGTTTTAAAATAAAATGAAAACAGAAAGTGACACATGGCTAATAAATCTAAAACGAGTCTGGATTCATCTATGTATTGGTTTGTGTTTTATAAAAGCAGGAAATTATCATTTTTCAAATTTAAAAACCTTTATTAAGAGATATGTATTTGTCTCTCTCATTTAATTAATATTGAAAGATTTCGTATTTTACGTTTTAAATAATTTTAGTGTTTTTAAATTCATAAGAATAGGTTGACGCATGCACAGTACACAGTACAGGAAGCACCTGTTTGACTCGTGAAAACATTTCTGAACGTTTTGAATAAAGTTTAATCTTTTAAATGGAATTTGTAGAAAATTTTAGGTGGAATTTTTTTTCAAGTGTGACGAAATTGCCTTCAAATGATGAATGTGGATTTTCTATAAATTTCAATATGTTTAGCATTGAAGCAGCACAAGGGTATATAATTCTTAAGTGATACTAGTAGTAAAACCTTCATATTACAGACTTTCAACATAGATTCAAGAATACGTAAAACAGGCATTACATTTACATGTGTGCACTTTTGTTATTTTAATCACACACTATATATCTGACTTTAAATTGATGGCAAATGTTGCTCTCAGACTATAACAGTTTATTCAAAACTCTGACCAAAATACAAGTTGTTTCAATGAATCAAACTGTTCAAGGGTTCAGAAATTTCATACAACTGCTGATAAAACACAATCAAGTAAACAAATTACAGGGCATGGATATATACATTTACATCTCCTTGCTGTATCCCTAATCAGTCAAGGGCATTACTTCAACTAGATACTACCATCCTCACACATGTACAGATAGACAACTAAACAAAACGTAGCTTACATTCAAAACCTTGTATGTACACAAGTCTCAATGAATAGAAACATTTGCTTTTATTGAAAGTTAAACTAATTTATAATGTGTAAACAAATTTCAAATATTCTTTTATAATTGTAATTGTTAATTATGTAAAATCACTTGTAGAAGTATCACTTCTGCTATATGTTTTGAATAACTTTTAATCTCTATACTCCATTCCAATTAAATTATTTCTTAATTTTATTGTCGAGTCTGCAACTTTTGTTGCAGAAAGCTTGACATAGGGATAGTGATCACTTCTTAAAAGCTTTATATTTTAGAAGGTGGAAGACCTGGATGCTTCATACTTTGTATATAGATGCTTCATGTTACCAAGTTTCTGTCAGTCACATGTCCAATGTCCTTGACCTTATTTTCATGGTTCAGTGACCACTTGAAAAAAAAGTTCAATTTTTTTGTAATGTTGAATTCTCTCTAATTATAAGTAATAGGATAATTATATTTGATATGTGCGTACCTTGAAAGGTCCTCATGCCTGTCAGACAGTTTTCACTTGACCTCGACCTCATTTCATGGATCAGTGAACAAGGTTAAGTTTTGGTGGTCAAGTCCATATCTCAGATACTATAAGCAATAGGGCTAGTATATTCAGTGTATGGAAGGACTGTAAGATGTACATGTCCAACTGGCAGGTGTCATCTGACCTTGACCTCATTTTCATGGTTCAGTGGTTATAGTTAATTTTTTGTGTTTTGGTCTGTTTTTCTCATACTATATGCAATAGGTCTACTATATTTGTTGTATGGAATGATTGTAAGGTGTACATGCCTAGCGGCAGATGTCATGAGACCTTGACCTCATTTCATGGTTCAGTGGTCATAGTTAAGTTTTTGAGTTTTGGTCTTTTTTTATTTGACAGTGACCTCATTTTCACGGTTCATTGCAGTGTTAAGTTTTTGTGTTTTGGTCTATTTTTCTTAAACTATAAGTAGTGGGTTAACTATATATGTTGTATAGAAGCATTGTTAGCTGTACATGTCTGCCTGGCATGGTACGTCTGACCTTGGCCTGATTTTCAAGGTTCATTGGTCTTTGTTTAGTTGTCTTGGTTAATGTTAAGTTTATGTGACAGTTGTAATAAAGCTTAGCTTTATACTAAGGACTATCAACATAATATCAATGATTAGTATAGAAGGCGAGACATTTCAGTGTGTGCACTTTTGTTTTGTGAAATTACCTAAAAATTCAATTAAATCTAAATCTAGCCCATGCTGTTATTGTAATTCAGTAATAAATTATTTTTAGTTATGCCCATGACTTTTAATGGCACACTTGTTTTAATTTTTTACACCACTGGGCCAATACCTCTGCTGGTGAACTACTGAGTTTATCATAAGCTTGGTAGTCAGTGCTTCCATACTCACATTAGGATTTATAACAAACTTTTCTTAAATTATCAGATAAAGAATTTTTGATTTGTAAATAAAGGTGCCATCTCTTGCAAGATGACCTTTGATAGATGGATTTGGCTATTTTAAAGGTATTTTTTAGTCATACAGCTCTTCAACAATTTGTTTCTTATACATCCTTGGCTTTGAGTATTCCCAAAGAAGGTAAATCCAAATAAGTACTTTGGAAGCATGAGATTTCATTTTATTTCTTTTTTTAATTTAATTTTATTTTACAGGTAATGAAGTCATTCTTAGGTGATATAATTACAGAATCATTTGCTGGTAAAGTTCACAACAGCAGGTAAGAGAACATGAAACATGACAAACCTCTGGGCTCATGGTTTCTTTTTCAAGAATCAACGCTAACCATTTTATCTATATATCATAAAACATGACTGTGTTGTTTGAGTCAACTGTGGTATTCTACCCATTCAAAGAAGCTATCATTAGATGGAGATTCTAATGCAATCCATTCATATCAAGAACTTATCACCTGATTGTTCTTACATGAACAACATGATGGGTGCCACATGTGCCTTTTGGTGCACCTGAATCACACCCATTTGTTGGTGGGGTTTATGTTGCTCAGTCTATAGTTTTCTAGTTTGGGTTTTGTGCACTGTTGTTGGTCTTTTTCTTTTTAGCCTTGGATTTGTTAGTTTATTTTCAAATTATGAGTTCGGTGTCTTTTGCTTTTTTAAGGTGGTACCTAACACTTTAACTTAATTTCAGTTTGCTCGTTTAATTTTCTTAATATTTTGACAAATTATTTACTTTGACCCTTTGACAAAAATATAAAAATTTCAAAAATTTTGAACCAACTGTTTAATCAGAAAAATTACACTGTTTATAAAGCAGTTTGACAAACACTTATTTTGATCATTGAGAAGCTTGAGATTCCCTTATGAACACAACGTCATTTAAACATTCTGCTGATTTTACAGAGTTATCTCCCTGTAGTGTTAGGTATCACCTTAAAGTCTTTTATCAGACATCAACATATATTTTAAGAGATGAGTAAACAGTGTAATGGTAGAGTACTAAGATAATCTGTGAATTTTGAATGTTTGAAGTTAATTTTATTTGAATTCTCTATATTATTATCACCAAAAGATGAAGTTTTTAATTTTGTAAGAAGTGCCTGTTAACAGTCAGGACTATGATGGACATACAACAGTAAATTATTCTAGTTCAAAATATGTTTCCCATACAAATTTTGACCCTAAAAATCCTACTGAAGACACTTTTATATACTTGCAAAAGACACCCTTGTAGATTTTGAGAAAAAGCAGGCTAATGCCCCTGCAAGGCAGCACTTGCACCTGCAAAGTGGAAAAGTATCAATATAAGTTGTTATAACTTGTTTCCTAAACCGTTATAAATGAATATGTGTAAACAAACATGATGGAGATAATAAGTTGGGGTATTTGACACCACAAAACCGTGTTTTATAAAGAGCTGGTCAGAGTAACAGGCAGAAGAGTCATATAAGAACTTGTATTATACTCCTCCTTTTGATACTGTTTTTTATCTTTAATCCAGTTTCAAATAGAACTTTATTTGATTTCAGATATCCTGACAGTTTAGGCATGACTGATGTGTTCCAAGCCTTGAGAAATATGTCACAAACAGACTTTCTTACAAACTGCCATCTTGGTGTAAAGGTCACAGAAAGTTCAAATTTACACAGATGACACACATAGCAATTGCAAAAAAACCAACATCTTAAACATTTAACAGTTTAATTGTAATAACTTTAAATTTCACACTTAAACTCTGTCTTTCATTCACTAACAAAAAAATTTCATTCATTTTTTTTCAATTCAAATATTTATTGTCATATAAACTCTGAACAATAAGTTTGTGACAAATAATATAAACATACACAAAATACATTTAACAAACAAAACCATGAAAACAAAAAAAGCAAAAAAGCAAAACAATCTATCTATATGATATATAAATATATTTTATAAATAAATCAAGAGTCCCCTGTCCTCAGTTCTAATGCCTGTTTAAAATAGGACACTAAGCTTTTTACTTCTTTTGAGGTTGATGGACAAAGAAGATAATGAACAACAATGTATTATAATACTATAGTTTAGAATGTCAGTTTGGATTGATTGATGGGAGTAAAATTCTAAACATCAGTTAGTGCCACCTCCTTTAAATATAACCCTCCCATATAACCTAATTAAAATTTGTGAAACAAAAGAATTAAAAGACAATTATTCTTTGGATACCAATTTTTGTGGGATTTGTAGGTACAGGGCTAGGTAAACCATGAATTTAAATGTTAAATAACATTATCTGTAGTTTTTCTACGCAGAGATTAACAAAACCATGAAATCAAATATCCGCAAAAATGCAAGATTTCCCCAATCCACAAAAAATTGATACCCATGAAAATAAAGGATTCAACAGTAAATCAGAACACAAAAAAAATAATTTATAAACAGAAATCTACTGAGATAAAGCAGCTTGTTTACTCATAAAGAAATCATTTTTAACCTTGGCTTATCTTAGATTTACAATGTTTTTTTTTTAAATAACAGTCTGCTCTTTGCCCTTCTCATCTATGTGTTAATTATGAAGTGTTAAGTCAATATGAACAAATGTCATCAGTCAGCACGAACAAACATCCTCAGACCAATGAGATAAATGCATGTGTGTTAACAAAAGTCTTAAATATTTCATAACAACTGTTGAGTAACATTACAATTAATTTTTATGCCCCACCTACGATAGCAGGGGCGTTATGTTTTCTGGTCTGTGCGTCTGTCCGTTCATTCGTCTGTGTTTCTGTCCATGCGTCCTTCTGTGCATCTGTTCGTCCGTCTGTCCCGCTTCCGGTTAAAGTTTTTGGTCAAGGTAGTTTTTGATGAAGCTGAAGTCCAATCAACTTGAAACTTAGTACACTTGTTGCTTATGATATGATCTTTCTAATTTTAAAGCAAAATAAGACTTTTGCCCCCAATTTCATGGTCCACTGAACATAGAAAATGAAAGTGGGAGTTTCAGATTAAAGTTTTTGGTCAAGGTACACATGTTCCCTATGATATGATCTTTCTAATTTTTATGCCAAATTAGATTTTTTAACCTAATTTCACGGTCCTTTGAACATTGAAAATGATAGTGGGATTGGGGCATCCGTGTACTGGGGACACATTCTTGTTTAAGATATACTCTCATCCTCCTGTATTTTTGTTAAAAAGAGATATCAATTTCGAATTCAACAAACCGCCACTTGAAACGACAGTGAATTAGGCACTGTCACTGATGCAACAGTAAACAGTAGCTCCCTATGTACGGTAAATTAAGAATTAATACAACATTGAATTGTAGCCCCTAATTTACTGTAGGTTACTATAAGAATTTAAACAAATAAAGTGGGCTGATGTTTATCATGTGTTCCATTCCATATGCTGACAATTTGACAGTGGATTTGCATGATGTGTGATGCATGCATAGTAAATGTTTACTCTGCTGACAGATGGTATAGACTTTTTTGAAATTCATGCAAATGCATCTGTTTTTGTTTTGGGTTTCCCCTTGATTTGAATTTTTTTAATGAATTGATGAGATTTTAACATAAGTAAGCTATCTGTAATTGAAAAAGTAAATTTAATGAAGCTATTAACAAGAACAAAATTCAAATCAAGTTCTTAAGTGATATATTTAACTTATTCAATATAAATAGCCAAAGGTGATTTGCGGCATTCTCTTTAAAGAAACAGAAACCCTCAGTGCATGACTTTGGCGATTATTATTCATCACATGAAGAATGTAGAAATATTTGTTATGTTTATGTATTGATATTGTTATCAAGGAAATTTTTACGTTTTCAATTAACTTTATATGTTTCAATGAAGTATTGGTAAATATTTTTACTATTTATTAAATATGGTCAGCTTAAAAAATTGTATAGTTTTGTTGGATATTGATGAAGAATAAACAAATATTGTTGAGAACATGTATTTATTTTAAATATTAAAAAGGGTATAGTCCATATGAACCAGAGGGTCAGTGAAGCTATAGACAATTGCAATCCCTTGGTCATTTTAAGTCATCAAAGGGGGTATGGTCTAGTAATTGCTAAACTGTTTATCAGAACTTCTCATTTAAAAATGAATCATAGATTTTGTCATGTATAAAGGCAACAGTAGTATACCAATGTTCGAAATTCATAAATCGATTGAGAAAAAAACAAATCCGAGTTACAAACTAAAACTGAGGGAAACACTTCAATATGAGAGAGCTTCAACACAACAGAAACAACACTAAAATGTAACACACACAGAAACGATCTATAATATAATAATGGCCATTTTCCTGACTTGGTACAGGACATTTAAAAAAAAGCCAAATCTCGAGCTTTAATAGCAATGTTCAATACATGTATAATGTTTAATAGCAATGTTCAACATCAAAAAACATTTAAAGGGTGACGGGGAACACTGTCTCGCCTTCTTTTGCTGTTAATTGCAGGCTAAACAAAAATGAGGGGAAAAAAATAATAATATTCCCCTTGATGCTATCTTTTGATTGAAAGCTTCTGTACAAGTTTAGTAAAAATCTATTTTTCTTTTTGATGCAATGACAAATAAAAACCAATGTTCGTTGGAACGACATTTCCAATTGGTGTCACAATTGAGGATTCATTTTGATCTTGCAGGCCTCTACGAAAATTAAACCACATATGTGTTAATGTCTCACTTGCGTGGAAAATGAACACCATGTATTTGAATCAAAGTTTTGTATAGTATAAAATGATCAATGTCTTTTTGAGGGGTTCAGTTTTCCATGGTGAGGGGGGTCAAAATACCAGAGGTGGACGACCTCAAAATAGATTATGACAAAAGTTATGATGTTAACTTCCAAATCGTCAACTTCCTATTTCTCAATAGTAACATACTTTTTTGTCGAGCCTGCAACTTTTGTTGCAGAAAGCTCGACATAGGGATAGTGATCCGGCGGCGGCTACGGCGGCGGCGGTGTTAGCTAACTTCTTAAAAGCTTTATATTTTAGAAGGTGGAAGACCTGGATGCTTCATACTTTGTATATAGATGCCTCATGTTACGAAGTTTCTGTCAGTCACATGTCCAATGTCCTTGACCTCATTTTCATGGTTCAGTGACCACTTGAAAAAAAAGTTCAGATTTTTTGTAATGTTGAATTCTCTCTTATTATAAGTAATAGGATAACTATATTTGATATGTGCGTACCTTGAAAGGTCCTCATGTCTGTCAGACAGTTTTCACTTGACCTCGACCTCATTTCATGGATCAGTGAACAAGGTTAAGTTTTGGTGGTCAAGTCCATATCTCAGATACTACAAGCAATAGGGCTAGTATATTCGGTGTATGGAAGGACTGTAAGGTGTACATGTCCAACTGGCAGGTGTCATCTGACCTTGACCTCATTTTCATGGTTCAGTGGTTATAGTTAAATTTTTGTGTTTTCGTCTGTTTTTCTCATACTATATGCAATAGGTCTACTATATTTGTTGAATGGTATGAATGTAAGGTGTACCTATCTAGCAGGCAGATGTCATGTGACCTTGACCTCATTTTCATGGTTCAGTGGTCAAAGTTAAGTTTTTGAGTTTTGGTCTTTTTATCTAATACTATATGCCATAGGTCATCTATATTTGGTGTATGGAAATATTTTATGATCTTTATGTCAGTCGCACAGGTTTTATTTGACCGTGACCTCATTTTCACGGTTCATTGCACAGTGTTAAGTTTTTGTGTTTTGGTCTATTTTTCTTAAACTATAAGTAATAGGTCAACTATGTATGTTGTATAGAAGCATTGTTAGCTGTACATGTCTGCCTGGCATGGTTCATCTGACCTTGACCTCATTTTCAAGGTTCATTGGTCTTTGTTTAGTTATCTTGATTAATGTTAAGTTTATGTGACAGTTGTATTAAAGCTTAGCTTTATACTTAGGACTATCAACATAATATCAATAATTAGTATAGAAGGCGAGACATTTCAGCGTGTGCACTCTTGTGTTCCATTGTATGGTGTTTATTGAGATGAAAATTGCCTGCAATTCATACAACGTAAGTTTTATGGTCAGCATGATGAATTGAATGCCCGACGAATTGGTTGCCTGTGTCTCATCCCACCAGCGACATGTTTTCGTTGTTTTAGATCTTTGGATACCAAAAAAGTCATAGTCGTCTAATCAGTAATGTTATCGAGTGTGTCCTTTTGCCCATTGTGACATTTTTTTTTGTCACAATCTATTATGAATTTAAATGTTAAACAAATAACATTATCTATAGTTTTACTACGCAGAGATTAACAAAACCATGAAATCAAATATCCCCAAGAATGCAAAATTTCCCCTATCCACAAAAAATTGATACCCATGAAAATAAAGGAATCAACAGTATATCAGAACAAAAAAAAATAATAAAAAAATAAACAGAAATCTACTGAGATAAAGCAGCTTGTTTACTCAAAGAAATCATTTTTAACCTTGGCTTATCTTAGATTTACAAGTTTTTTTTTAAATAACAGTCTGCTCTTTGCCATTCTCATCTATGTGTTAATTATGAAGTGTTAAGTCAATATGAACAAATGTCATCAGTCAGCACGAACAAACATCCTCAGACCAATGAGATAAATGCATGTGGGATTACAAAAGTCTTAAATATTTCATAGCAACTGTTGAGTAACATTACAATTAATTTTTATGCCCCACCTACGATAGTAGAGGGGCATTATGTTTTCTGGTCTGTGCGTCCATCCGTTCGTTCGTCTGAGTTTCCGTCCATCCGTTTGTCCGTCTGTCCTTCCTCAGGTTAAGGTTTTTGGTCAAGGTAGTTTTTGATGAAGCTGAAGTCCAGTTAACTTGAAACTTGGTACACTTGTTGCTTATGATATGATCTTTAGACTTTTGACCCCAATTTCATGGTCCACTGCACATAGAAAATGAAAGTGGGAGTTTCAGGTTAAATTTTTTGTTTGGTCAAGGTACACATGTTCCTTATGATATGATCTTTCTAATTTTTATGCCAAATTAGATTTTTTACATAATTTCACGGTCCTTTGAACATTGAAAATAATAGTGCTAGTGGGGCATCCGTGTACTGGGGACACATTCTTGTTTAAGATATACTCTCAACATCCTGTATTTAGTTTAAAAAGATTGATCAATTTTGAATTCAACAAACTGCCACTTGAAACGACAGTGAATTAGGCATTGTCACTGATGCAACAGTAAACAGTAGCTCCTTATGTACGGTAAATTAAGAATTAATACAACATTGAATTGTAGCCCCTAATTTACTGTAGGTTATTATAAGAATTTAAACAAATAAAGTAGGCTAATGTTTATCATGTGTTCCATTCCATATGCTGACAATTTGACAGTGGATTTGCATGATGTGTGATGCATGCATAGTAAATGTTTACTCTGCTGACAGATGGTGTAGCCTTTTTTGAAATTCATGCAAATGCATTCATTTTTGTTTGGGGTTTCCCCTTGATTTGAATTTTCTTAATGAATTGAGGAGATTTTAACATAAGTAAGCTACCTGTAATTGAAAAAGTATTTAGCGAAGCTAACAAGAACAAAATTCAAATCAAGTTCTTCAGTGGTATATTTAACATTATTCAATATTAATAGCCAAAGGTGATTTGCGGCAATCTCTCTAAAGAAACAGAAAACCTCAGTGCATGACTTTGGCGATTATTATTCATCACACGAAGAATGTAGAAATATTTGTTATGTTTATGTATTGATATTGTTATCAAGGAAATTTTTACGTTTTCAATTAACTTTATATGTTTCAATGAAGTATTGGTAAATATTTTTACTATTTATTAAATATGGTCAGCTTAAAAAATTGTATAGTTTTGTTGGATATTGATGAAGAATAAACAAATATTGTTGAGAACATGTATTTATTTTAATTATTTATAAAGGGTATAGTCCATATGAACCAGAGGGTCAGTGAAGCTATAGACAATTGCAATCACTTGGTCATATTAAGTCATCATAGGGGATATGGTCTAATAATTACTAAACTGTTTATCAGAACTACTCATTTAAAAATGAATCAAAGATTGTGTCATGTATAAAGGCAACAGAAGTATACCAATGTTCGAAAATCCAAATCCGAGTTACAAACTAAAACTGAGGGAAACACTTCAATATAAGAGAACTTCAACACAACAGAAACACAACACTAAAATGTAACACACACAGAAACGATCTATAATATAATAATGGCCATTTTCCTGACTTGGTACAGGACATTTAAAAAAAAAGCCAAATCTCGAGCTTTAATAGCAATGTTCAATACATGTACAATGTTTAATTACAATGTTCAACATCAAAAAACATTTAAAGGATGACGGGGAACACTGTTTCGCCTTCTTTTGCTGTTAATTGCAGGCTAAACAAAAATGAGGGGAAAAATAATAATATTCCCCTTGATGCTATCTTTTGATTGAAAGAAGCTTCTGTACAAGTTTGGTAAAAATCCATTTTTCTTTTTGATGCAATGACAAATAAAAACCAATGTTCGTTGGAACGACATTTCCAATTGGTGTCACAATTGAGGATTCATTTTGATCTTGCAGGCCTCTACGAAAATTCAACCACATATGTGACCCGCCATGACATTTCCAGGCTTATGGAGGTAGAACGTAATTGTTAGAAAAATTATAAACATGATCAATATTGTGAAGAAGAGATAAACACGTTCCTTGGCTTCTTTATTTTACTTTATCGTTTGAAGTTAAAAATATTTGAATTAATTTTAAATTGATACACAAAAAAAAAAAAAAAAATCAAAATTCTCTGCTCTATGTTTTTTTTCATAAATGGAATCTAAAATATATCCATAACAAATGCACCGTATCAAATGCATATAAGAGAACACCAGTCCTACTTATAAACTGTTACGCGTCACATACTATGTATAGAGACATGCATAATAAATCTCAATTAAAAGAAGGAATTCTTAAAAGAGGGACGAAAGATACCAAAGGGACAGTCAAACTCATAAATCTAAAACAAACTGACAACCCCATGGCTAAAAATGAAAAAGACAAACAGAAAAACAATAGTACACATGACACAACATAGAAAACTAAAGAATAAACAACACGAACCCCACCAAAAAACTAGGGGTGATCTCAGGTGCTCCGGAAGGGTAAGCAGATCCTGCTCCACACGTGGCACCCGTCGTGTTGCTTATGTGATTACAAATCCGGTAAATAGTCTAATTCGGTAGGTCACATTCATGAAAGGGAAAGGGATCGTAGTTACGACGTAAGGAACATATCCGATATCATTTGTGAAACGGTTATTTCATAACGGTCAACCAACTCGTGATGGCGTCCGTAAAATTTACGAAGGGATGATTTTAACTTCACCATTTGGAACTCTTGGTTTTATAGCTTCCTTGTGAGCGGTAACCCTCTATCAAGAAAATCGTGATAGGAAATGCAAGCACGGGAATATCGTATCAATTGGGAGATATATACCCCGTATGCAGGTGCTGCTAGAATGTTGCTACTTAGAAATGGAAAGTTCACAATTGGAAAGCTGAAATCATCTCTTTTGTCGTAAAGTTTTGTTTTCAACCGACCCGCATTATCAATTTTTAGATGTAAGTCAAGATATGAAGCCGACTTAACTGTATCTGTAGTATCCTTTATCTCCAATTCGATAGGATAGATGCGTTCCACATAGTCACCAAATTTTGAATTGTTTAGTGAAAGAATGTCATCTATATAGCGGAAAGTAGAGTTAAAGGATATTGCTAACTTCTTATCTTTCTTCCTAAGAAGTTCCAAAAAAAGCTTACTTTGACAAATTTTAAACTAACTTCATTTCAACAAGTTTAAATTACATGTTCTAAAATAGAGCTACAAAAAAAAAAATGCTCTGCTCTATAGATTTTCTTTCATAAATATATCCATAATAAATGCACTGTATCAAATGCACATATGAAAACACTAAGACATATAAACTGTTACGCGTCGCATTCTTTGTATAGAGACATGCATGATAAATCTAAATTAAAAGACAATTAAATTTAAAAAAAAATGAGTTCTTAAAGCTTACTTTTACAAATTATAAACTAACTTCGTTTCAACAAGTTTAAATTACATGTTCTAAAATAGAGCTAAGAATTGTTATATTGTAGTATTTAAAATTTAATTCTTTGAAATTTTATTCAAATACGCTATTGAACATTACTAAGAGCCAATTAATACAATAATTTTGTATTTTTTAGTGCCTTCAATAAATAGAAGTCGTCATAGAACAGTCTCATTTTCATACCGGTATTCGAAATGACTCGTTTCATTGCTATTACAACAAATATGTCATAATAACATGACAGAGAGTTTTGTTTCGGAATATTATATAGACAAATATACAAAAAGCAAATTTTAAACAATGTACCCTCCTAAGCCTGGAAGTGGCTAGTCACATATAGTTAACGGCGTTTTTTCTCACAATGATGTTCTACCACCATAAGCCTGGATATGTCGTGGCTGGTCACATATGTGTTAATGTCTCACTTTCGTGGAAAATGAACACCAAGTATTTGAATAAAAGTTTTGTATAGTATAAAATGATCAATGTCTTTTTGAGGGGTTCAGTTTTCCATGGTGAGGGGGGTAAAATTACCAGAGGTGGACGACCTCAAAATCAATTATGACAAAAGTTATGATGTTGACTTCCAAATCGTCAACTTCCTATTTCTCAATAGTAACATATTTTTTGTTCCATTGTATGGTGTTTATTGAGATGAAAAATGCCTGCAATTCATACAATGTAAGTTTTATGGTCAGCATGATGAATTGAATGCCCGACGAATTGGTTGCCTGTGTCTCATCCCACCAGCGACATGTTTTCGTTGTTTTAGATCTTTAGATACCAAAAAAGTCATAGTCGTCTAATCAGTAATGTTATCGAGTGTGTCCTTTTACCCATTGTGACATTTTATTTTGTCATAATCTATTATGAATTTAAATGTTAAACAAATAACATTATCTATAGTTTTTCTACACAGAGATTAACAAAACCATGAAATCAAATATCCCCAAAAAATGCAAGATTTCCCCTATCCACAAAAAATTGATACCCATGAAAATAAAGGAATCAACAGTATCTCAGAACAAAAAAAAAAAAATTATAAACAGAAATCTACTGAGATAAACAGCTTGTTTACTCATAAAGAAATCATTTTTAACCTTGGCTTATTTTAGATTTACGATGGTTTTTTTAAATAACAGTCTGCTCTTTGCCCTTCTCATCTATGTGTTAATTATGAAGTGTTAAGTCAATATGAACAAATGTCATCAGTCAGCACGAACAAACATCCTCAGACCAATGAGATAAATGCATGTGTGATTACAAGTCTTAAATATTTCATAACAACTTTTGAGTAACATTACAACTAATTTGTATGCCCCACCTACGATAGTAGAGGGGCATTATGTTTTCTGGTCTGTGCATCCGTCTATTTGTTCGTCTGTGTTTCCGTCCATGCGTCCTTCCGTGCGTCTGGTCTGTTCTTCCGTCTGTCCCGCTTCAGATTAAAGTTTTTGGTCAAGGTAGTTTTTGATGAAGCTGAAGTCCAATCAACTTGAAACTTAGTACACTTGTTGTTTATAATATGATCTTTCTAATTTTAAAGCAAAATAAGACTTTTGACTCCAATTTCATAGTCCACTGAACATAGAAAATGAAAGTGGAAGTTTCAGGTTAAAGTTTTTGGTCTAGGTACACATGATGTATGATCTTTCTAATTTTTATGTTAAATTACATTTTTCACCTAATTTCACGTTCCTTTGAACATTGAAAATGATAGTGCTATTGGGGCATCCGTGTACTGGGGACACATTCTTGTTTAAGATATACTATCATCCTCTTGTATTTAGGTTAAAAAGATTTATCAATTTTAAATTCAACAAACCGCCACTTGAAACAACAGTGAATTAGGCATTGTCACTGATGCAACAGTAAATAGTAGCTCCTTATGTACTGTAAATTAAGAATTAATACAACATTGAATTGTAGCCCCTAATTTACTGTAGGTTATTATAAGAATTTAAACAAAAAAAGTTGGCTGATGTTAATTATGTGTTCCATTCCATATGCTGACAATTTGACAGTGGATTTGCATGAGGTGTGATGCATGCATAGTAAATGTTTACTCTGCTGACAGATGGTATAACCTTTTGTGAAATTCATGCAAATGCATTCATTTTTGTTTTGGGTTTCCCCTTGATTTGAATTTTCTTAATGAATTGATGAGATTTTAACATAAGTAAGCTACCTGTAATTGAAAAAGTAAATTTAGTGAAGCTAACAAGAAAAAAATTCAAATCAAGTTCTCCAGTGGTATATTTAACTTATTCAATATTAATAGCCAAAGGTGATTTGCGGCAATCTCTCTAAAGAAACAGAAACCCTCAGTGCATGACTTTGGCGATTATTATTCATCACATGAAGAATGTAGAAATATAGATTCCTACACTGCAACAAGTGTATTACGATATTTCTCCACTCGAGACAGTTAAATTTTATTATTTAAAGCGCGAGGCTTGTTCAGTTTTCTATGGTTAGGGGGGGGGGGGGGGTTTAAAATATCAGAGGTGGACGACCTCAAAAAAGATTATGACAAAAGTTATGATGTTAACATCCAAATCGTCAACTTCCCATTTCTCAATAGTAACATACTTTTTGTTCCATTGTATGGTGTTTATTGAGATGAAAAATGCCTGCAATTCATACAACGTAAGTTTTATGGTCATCAGCATGAATTGGATGCCCGACGAATTGGTTACCTGTGTCTCATCCCACCAGCGACATGTTTTCGTTGTTTTAGATCTTTAGATACTAAAAAAGTCGTAGTCGTCTAATCAGTAATAACAATAAAGGTACCAATTTTTCTGCACCAGATGCGCATTTCGACAATACATGTCTCTTCAGTGATGCAGGTGGCTAAAATATTTGAAATCCAAAGCTTATATAAAAGATGAAGAGTTATAATACAAAAGTTCCAAAAAGTATAGCCAAATCCGTGAAAGGAATCCGAGCCTTGCATGAGGGAGATACATTCCTTAATTTTTAATAATTTCTAACATTTTGTAACAGCAAATTTTGATAAAACAAAAAAAAACGTATTTTCATGCCAGTACCGGAGTGTTATCGATTGTGTCCTTTTCCCCATTGTGACATTTTATTTGAGAATTCTCTTGTTGAATAATGTACTAGTTTTCATAGTAGTAGACTGTTACACTGACGGACGCATCTGGTCTCGCTTCATTTGAAGTCAGTAGCTTTTATTTTGTTACCTTGATTATCCTTCTAAATCTGTTGATGAGATGTGAACATCGGTTGACGGCTGTTGCTTTGATTTGTTTGTAATTTTACGAAATCACTAAATTAATTTAGATCTTTTACTTTAGAGATTCACTGTTAAAATTTGAGTTATTTATGAGAACAAAAAATATTCCCGTAATTAACGTAATTTAGTGCTTCAATCTGGTGTCGAGTTATCTTGACTTTCTGTATCAAAATGTTATTTTACACTACCTATCTTGGAGTCAGACTAACCTATTCTAAAAGAATAATACAGACAATCTTAATGACTATAAGTAATGTGTTTTGTTTTCTTTTTTTTGCATTCTGCCACATAATACTTGTAAATGAAGTACCTGAGAGATCACCCTTAGTTTTCATGGGGTTCGTTTTGCTTAGTCTAGTTTTCTATGTTGTGTCTTGTGTAATATTTTTTGTCAGTTTGTCTTTTTCCTTTTTTTAGCCATGGCGTTTTGAGATTACTTTCTATCTATGAGTTTGAATGTCGTTGCTCTCGGCACTCTCTCAAAGACAAATACATCAAAAGGGAGAAGAAACGTAGACTAAAATACTTAGTAATAAACATGCCTTTTAATAGACACGCCTTCGTCGCAAAAACATAACGTTTGTTCCCGTGTTAAAGTCATAATCACTATATAGTACCTAAACTAGCTAAAATAATGGAACCACACAATAGAACAGGTATAGTAAAATCATCAAATCACTTTCTATAATATATTTTTGTCATCCAAGATCCTTTTAAAATATATAATGTGTATAAGGAGGTTTGCATTTTGGAAATTGCAAATACATTAATTGGTATGTAAAGAAATATCTTTGGAGTAAGGTGATAAATCTGAGTTTGTCTTTTTTGTCAAGGAATTGCACTAGTTGCCTCTTGTTTTTGTATTTGTTTCTTTGGACACAAAAAAAAGTAAAGTGATAGGATAATAACGAATAATAACAATGACATTTCAATTGTGTGGAGATAATAATTCATGTTTTAAACGAAAGTTTCTTTAGAAAATGTGTTTTTGTGATTTTAATGACGTATGTAATAAACACATTTTTGTAAAAGACACCAGTGAAATGTCAGTGTTGTGGATACTCAATAACGATCAAACGACGTTCAACTTAAACATATCCTTATTAAGTCATAATATAATCTGAGTAAAACAAATGAGTCACTTTAAAAAAATACAAATATCCATAGCAGGTACTATTTCAGAGCTTTTATTATGAAATGAAATTACATATTACCCATATATTTTGAGAAGCAGCATGAGTCATACATTCTTATGCTTGAACCGCATCCTAAAGACCTGCCATAATTTTATGAAAATTTAAGATATATATTTTACAACCATATTAAAGTGTATCATAAAATAACCTGAATTTTTACTAAATAAGGCAAGAACTTGCTTTCGTTATTTATTTTTACTTATAAAGAGAAAAGATTGAGGATTTAGAAGTCAGAAACTACTTGAAAAAAGTTAAATAAAAACAAAAGAAAAGAAGAAATAACCAACTCCGAGGAAAATTCAAAACGGAAAGTCCCTTATCAAATGGGAAAAAAATCAAACGAATGAATAGCATCTGTCATTTCCTGACTTGGTGCAGGCATTTTCTGATGTAGAAAATGGTCGATTGATTTTGGTTTTATGGCTAGCTAAACCTCTCACTAGTTTCACAGTCGCACACAATGACATTATGTTGACAACAATGAGCAAACAAAACAATCAGACATAATAGTTAAAATGTCACAATAAGGATACAGTGGTCAATATATAAGTATAAAAGATCATCACTTGTCTGATGTCATATATTTTGTATTTGAATGTTATGTGTTATTTGGAGATAACAAAAATGTTACTCATACCAAAATGATACTCGACTAATCAGTTTTCTGTTAGAACGATGTTGCCTTTTTCAAGAAAACATATTTTTATTGAGATCGCCTCCCAGCCGGAAATAAATCAAAACTAAAATATGTTTCGACTGTTTGCATATAGTTTTCATTTAAAATTCCTTAAAACAGAGGAAGGCTATGATAAAACGCATATTTTCGAGGCTTGTAGATTTAGCTAATCGTGTCTTAGTCATTCCACCACATCTGTACCGTCAGAGCAAATATTTCCATAACCATGACTGTTAGTTACGTAAAAAAGTTGACAATAATAATAATGGTAATATTTCTAAATAAGAACAGATTTGTTTCATACTGCGTCACCCTTCAGAAAATGGCTAAAAGCATCAGTTATATCTTATCATCCACCCTTTATTGCTCAATTAATGTGTTTCTTTAAAAATCTCAAATAGTGTTGTTTGAGTAATCGTTTTCTATGGATGTTTATTATCAATTAATCAATTAATTAGATTATTGTCAGTCTACATAATACGTGCATATTGTAAATGAGCTATTGATTATAGTATACAATTCATGGGACTAATATCTAGTCCTAGGTCATAATCTCAAGTGCTTCACGACCATATGACAACGACCCACAATACGTAAAAGTGGTATAACTTTGTGTTTCCATTTTACAGATGTTTTTCCAAGCGAGTACTCGAGTATAGCTCGGTAAATCCAAAAGAGTACTCGATTTGTAAATCTTTACCGAGTTGACATCCTTAGTTTTTATAGATCTAGTGTTATCGAATCAATGCACTTTGTTAGGTGTCTTTGACTATTAAGTTTTAGTTGAAAATACATATTCTTTACGCTGTCATAGGCCTTGTAGATTATATAAAAATGAAAAAAAAACCAATATAAAGTCATACCAATTTTCAATGCTACGTATAAGGATTCTTCAAAAATTTTGCAGTTTTAAACTGAGGGCATTCAAACCCCCTCTACCCACAAAAATAACTTCAAGGAGATACATTGGAATAACACCAACCAGTAAGCAACATACCAACATACCATGACTAAATGTTTACATACATATTAACGGTACGATATCTGAGTTGATCTTTTTTTTGTCAAGTAGTAAAGAAAAAAGCATAACATAAACTATTTGATTTCCTTGAATTGAGACATACAAATGTACATTGGTGGTTTCACTATATACGCATTTTTACGCACCTAAAATTAATATTTGAAACGAGTTTTTGATCAATATAATGTTGAGAAAAACTAGTGAACACATCTATGCATATCTTCTACATTAATTTTACTTTTACAATGATTTCATAACATATAACCGACAAAATGTGTTTCAAAATGCGCTCGGGAGTGCGCGGGTGAAGAAAAAGCGTCCAAAGAAGAAAATATAGCGCCCGGGGAAAATATATTTATATTTTATTGGCATGGGACACCTTTGTTAAGTTTTTTTTTAATTTTAGACAAGAAATTTGCCAATTCAGATAATATATAAGTTTGTAATAAAGCTAAAAAACAAGTATGAATATTTCAATTTTAAGAATAATATATGAATACTATTTCAAAAGACTGATAATAATGGATCACAGTTTATGCGGAAGATTTATAACATGTAAGACATCAAAAGACATGTTTTTCAAAAACGATATGTACCGTAGTTAAAACAAGGTGGTAAAAAGCAGAAGTTTGGTTTAAATTTAAGTCTAAGCATTAAAACCCTGATAACCATAGCCATTGAAACGTTTTAGTTTTATAAAAAGATATAATAAATCTATCGCAGCATCTGTATAAAAAAGTGTTCACCGTGCCGTTGCGAAAATATTAGACCTCCGGCACCGATTATTTTTAGTAACAAAATATACATTTTGATCGAGGACAATATCTTTCATGATTCTTCTATATATTTTTATTATTAATATATTTATTTACTTACTTTAATATAAAATTTTTAAATCTAAAATGTAAAAGTACAACAACACTTTAGATGTAGCATCGTACATATCCCCATTTATATTCAGGACAAAACAAGCAATGATTAGTTATTTGTTATGGAAAAAAAAATTATTATAAAATATTATTTTTTTTCTCCCGGGCGCTAATTTTCTTCTCCGGGCGTTAATTTTCCTTCTCCGGGCGCTTTTTCTTTTCCCCGGGCGCTCCCGGGCGCTTTTTAGTAGGACCGGTTTCATTTGTTGGTTGTTCGTTACCTTGACAAATAATCAACACCAACCAATACAGAATCATGAACCACGTGATAAAAGAGGGACGAAAGATACCAGAGGGACAGTTAAATGAAAAAAACAAACAGACAAATATGATAAGTGAGATGATAGAGAGATGTTTACTTATTTTCTCATAGTTACCAAGTTGTTAATTAAACTTTGTCAAAACAGCTGATAAATTATTGTTTGTATCTTAAGTTTTCTTTAAGAATCGGTGAATATCATCTTACGTCTACCTCTTTTTTTCTATATTTTGATTACAAGTTTTCCATTCAAAATCGCGCTGCGAATTTTGGACCTTCAATGCTCTTTAACTTTGAACTAGTTTGGCTTTATAAATATTTTGATATGAGCGTCACTGATGAGTCTTATGTAGACGAAACGCTCGTCGGGCGTACTAAACTGATTATAATCCTGGTACCTTTGATAACTATTAGTCGACCGCAATTTTTTTATTTGGTCGTTTATTGGTACACGTCGTCGTCTTCGTCGGCGTCATCGTTGGCGTCGTCGTCGTTTTCGTTGTCAGCGTCGCCCGAAGACAGATGGTTTCCGGATAATATTTTTAATATAAGTAAATAGAAATCAATAAAATTTGAACACAAAGTTTATAACCACTAAAGGGAGGTTGGGATTGATTTTGGGGGTTATTGTCCCAACTGTTTTAGGAATAACAGGCCAAATAGGGGCCCAAATAACCATTTTTGTAGTTTCCAGATAATACCACAAGTTTCATAGTACAAACAGATGGTTAGGATTGACTTGAAAAAAGGGGGGGGGGTTTATGGCTCAAACCAATTAGGAATTAGGAACAATAAAGGGGAACACAAGGGGTTTTCTGGTTAAAGGACAATTGAGACAATTTAAAGGCAGTGTAAGGGATGTATTAAGATGGGTAATTATGGTTCCAAACTCCATTAGAAAGTTGAATTGAGATACTGACCATATCTTGTCGGAAAGGATTTTTTGGGGGGAATAAGGGAAAGGTGTTTCATGTTTAAAATTACTCAATACAGAGAGCTGGCGGTTAATTTTAACAGTACGGGAAGACAAAAATTCGATTGCAGATCATTTTGAAGATTTGTATAAAACAAAGAAATTGCTTTTGAAAGACATGATATGTAAACATGATTCGTAAAAGCAGTTAGCCATTCAAATATATGACAATATTCATATTTTGTGTTTATTGGGAAGGAGCATATGTCTTTTATAAATACTTTCATGAGTGTGGCAAACAATGATTTGTTTAAATTTACTGACCTTTCACAATTTTAAACACATACAACGAACCACTCTTTACAAACATTACAGTTTTATTGATGTAGCAGCACTCAAACTGAAATCTTAACACAATTCACAAACATTTGTTCGAATTGTATCGACTTGTATATTACCGTCTAATGTACGTTTACCCACTATCATTGCATGAGGCAATTGTCAAATGTACATCGAAGTTATATCAGGTGTCATATGTTTACCCATCGCGTATGAAACTATCCTATTTACATGCCTGGTATCTAAACAAGTTTTCTGTGTCATCCTTTGTGGAGAGTTGTCTCATTGGCAATCATATCACATGTCTTTTTTTGATATTTTCCACATTTCACTGTTATTTATCTTGTGTCTGATGTACATCTATAGCCAAGTTATATATCTGATGTCCAATGTACATCTAACAAAAATTAATTATACAGGTATAAAGTTCAATATTTCAAATTTGTTAGTAAGGTTTTGTGTCTTATGTTTATCTGATAGCTATTTTATAGGTTTGATTTGGTATCAACATCTACTCAATAGTCATGTTATTGGTCTCGAGTACATCTTTCATATATATATATATATATATATCTTATTTGTCTGTTGTCTAATGTAATTGATCTCCGTATTCGTTTTATAAGTCTGAAGTCTTGGGTACATCTATCTTATTTCTTTTTTTATTTGTCCGTTGTCTAATGTTCATGTATTCCCCAGTCCATTTCATAGGTTTGGTCATTCAGAATTTTTAGAATAACTAAAGATTTTCTACCAAAGGAATATATTATCTTAGCTGTATTTGTCAAAACCTTTCAGAATGATGTTGTGCCAATGTTCAACGTTGTACTTTATTTTGTTTATTGAACCTTTTCCTATTCGAGCTTCACTGAGTTTTTTTGCAGACGACACGGGCGTCTGGTGTATTTTCATTCTGGTTAATCTGTGATTATGTTGTCTTATTTACATCCATCCTAGATCTATTTTTAGGTCTGGTGTCTAAATGTTCATACTGTGCATAAAAGAGTGGGGTAGGAGGGGTCCTGATCCCGAAATCCCGGGCTTAAAAACACGAAATCGCGAGGTCCCGAATTAAAATAAATCTAAATCCCGAAATCCATTCGAAAAAAAGAATTCCCGGATCCCGAAAGGGTTAATCCCGAAATCCCGAGCTTAAAAACACCCGATCCCGAGCTTAAAAACAACCGATCCCGTAGTCCCGATAAAGGTCCTATCCCCCCTCATAAAACATATATATATATATATATATATATATATATTCAAATGCCAACATGATTCAATCAGTTAAGATTCGTATAGATTTCATTTTATTTGATAATATACAAATGTTTTACATAATGATTATTTTTTAGTAATATCATTAATTTCAGTTTGATCTGTTAGGTAAATGTTTTCGTATTTTTTTGTATAACCATGAAGGCCTACACTTGTTTAACACCAATGAAAGTCGTGGTTTAGAATGATTTGTATATTCATTCGCTGGTTCTGATATTCTCGCTAGCAGATTATTAGATGATAATTTGAATTGATCAATGCAATACTTATTTTCCGATTGTAAACTCGAACTACGTGCAATACTGAGTTTTCTACCTGATTCACTCAATCTCCTGATGTTTGAGACTAGAGTAAGACCAAAATCACTGCATGACCGGCGTTGATGCATGTCAATCCTTTGTTGTGGTACTACTTTATATATTTTTTGATTATTAAAATTTTCAAAAACAGAATCTCGGAATTTTTTGCATGATGGAATTATTTTATCGTATTTTATGCCTTTCCCTTGAGCTCTATTTTTGGCGCGTTTTCTGATAATTTCTGCCGCAAACTGTTGCCTACAGAACGTTGTAGCACTCATTCTAAGAGGTTCTGTTTGTTGCGATCTTGTATTTCCAATCTGTTCCAAGAAACTGTCAAAAATAGTCCTTATGCCAATGTCATCTTTAGCAGAAACCTCTAATAAAAATCCCGCAAGATTCTCGCTATGTGCCCATGCCATAGCATCAAATGTTTCCACCTCCCTATTGTTTTCTAAATCTAACTTATTTCCCACAACTACGCACGGTATGCTTCCGATGCTTTCTCCCCGAACAGATTTAATCTGTTCCCAAATTCTTTTCACTTCATCAAATGATTTTGCATAGTTGACTGAATAGAAAAGAATAAAACCTTTTGCTCTTTCAATGTATATGTTTTGCATGGCTGGAAAGTAAATGCTCCCGGCAGTATCTATGAAGTCGATATGTTTTCTTACTCCGTTAATGTTGTAAGCTTGTATATACGTTTCTTCAACAGTTTCCTTGTAAATAGCCGAATAACTGTTATCTAGATATCTCTTCATAATTGATGTTTTTCCAATACCACCAACTCCTAGGCAAGCTACCTGATATCTCGAGTTCAGATGAGCCATACTTTATGCATGTGAGGAGGAATATACAGCATATTTATATAGAAATTTTACAGTGACGCAAACATTTAACCTTTTAATAAATTTGTAAAACGATATTTATATCGACCAGGTGTGTCGAATGTTTTCCTGGGCAATAAATTGGAATGTCCATATATTGATAATTTAACACTTTAACAGTTATGATAAGTTATTTATAATTCAAATAGTGTTGTAGTATTTAGAAGCAAGGACATACAAATTTTGTCTGAACGGGTTATAAAAACAATAACAGATGCGGATAAATGCGGATTATCGCTTAGAATGTAAAAGATAAGGAAATTTATATATTAACCACATATGTAGTTCTAAAGAGAGAACCAACAATGCTACTCCCTTTAAATCTGCATAAGAGATATGACGACAGAAAAACAACTGTTACACAGAAAAAACAAAGCGAATAAACAAAAAACGTTCACCGATTACTGTAAAATAGCTGTTCCAAGAGGGTATTATTAATTAAGGCAACAACAGTTAACCGATACTCATATCTCATAAATCAATCAAACCAAGGAAATAAACACAAATAGAAAGGGGCGAGACCTGGTGTGACGACAAGGTAAACGTCTAGTGCGGTTCATGTATCACCCATCATGCAAATCGACACTTTTTTATATACATTAAACCGTTGGTTTTTCCGTTTGAATGGTTTTACACTAGTAATTTTGGGGGGGGGGGGGGGCCCTTTATAGCTTGCTGTTCGGTGTGAGCCTAGGCTCCGTGTCGAAGACCGTACCTGGACCTATAATGGTTTACTTTTATAAATTGTGACTTGAATGGAGAGTTGTGTAATTGGAACTCATATCACATCTTCCTATATCTACTTGGGAAAACTATGACAATCGATAAAATTACAAGATTGCGAAAACACGTGGACGTTTACATGAGGACATATCGTAACGGTCTACCAATTTGTAATTTTGCTCGTAAATGTCGCTCTCAATTGTTCTTCATCATAACTCTGTTGAAGCAGTTTTAGTGTAAGGATAACTCCCTTGCGAATGAGGTCAACATGCACGATTTGCACATACAAACTAATGGATTATGAAATGCCTAACGAATGAGGCAGTGGGTATTTGAAAGCATCAACTCAGCAATATTCACTGTGATTGCGACATGATTTATAAAAAAGACGAAGATATTAAATTAGACTATTTACCGGATTTGTTATCACATAAGCAACACGACGGGGGCCACATGTGGAGCAGAATCTGCTTACCCGTCCGGAGCACCTGAGATCACCCCTAGTTTTTTGGTGTGGTTCGTGTTGTTTATTCTTTAGTTGTTTTTTTATGGGGGGGGGGCCCTTTATATGTGTCATGTGTGCTGTTGTTTGTTTGTCTTTTTCATTTTTAGTCATGGCGTTGTCAGTTTGTTTTAGATTTAAGAGTTTGACTGTCCCTTTGGTATCTTTCGTCCCTCTTTTAAAGTAACATTCATAATTATAAGTAGAAAACAAAGTTTAATGTTATGTCAAAAACGAAAAACAATGGAAAGAAAACCAACAATAAATAAAGTACAACATAGGAAACAAAGACTGAGTAAAACGAACTCCCCCTAAAACTTCGGTTGATCTTAATTGCCTTGATTTGTATTCAGATCCAGCTCTACATGTGGATAAACTCATTGATAAGTTTAATCTGGTAGGTCAGATTCGAGACGTAATTGTGGGAGCAACAATTGGAATATATCCGTCGTGATCTGTAGATTCGATTCAGATGAACACAACTATGTAGATTGTGTCTTTATTTCAACTCGTCACAAGACTTTCAACTCGTCACGAGACTTTCAACTCGTCACAAGACTTTCAACTCGTCACAAGACTTTCAACTGTAATGAGTAACACGACGGTTATCATAAGTTGTGTTTAAACTGCATACACTTTCAAAGCTATTGTGCTAACTTCAAAAATTGGTTTTATTCTTGTTTCTCGACTGTGTATCCTTTATTAATTTTTGATACTATACATATACATTTAGGTAATCTGCTTACCCTTTTAGAGCCAATATATATACTTAAATGTTTTGGTGGATTCGTGTTTCTGTGGACATTTATTTTACTTCTATCTTTCAGTTTGAATTTCTTCTTTTTTTTTGGAAAAGTGTTGTTTTCCTTTTTTTTGAATTGATAGTCACTTTTAGTAGAACAGAACCTTGATATTCAGATTGCATATTGTTAAATCGTTTCGAAGTATTTGTCTGTCATCCGTATTTCAGTAAAAGTAAAGATTCTTCGGCGACAATTCAATGGTTGTTTTGATCATTTAGTGTACACCATCTCAGGCATCTGTACTGGTCCAAGTTGAAATACCACAAAAGTATAGTATGCAAATTAACAGTCGTATGATTATCTCGGATTTTTTATAAACCATTTTTGAAAATTCATAGAATTAAAACAGACAATGGTATCCTTTAATGTGTTTTTCCATTCTTTCTGGTGATAGCTTTTCGCTGGTTTGACTTTGAGTTTTCTTATTTTGATTTCCCCCCTTGTAAATTAACTTTGTTGTTGTTTTCTCTCCCGAAGAATGATTAATATTAGTAAGAATTTATGTAATTTATTGGTATAACATAACATTTATATATATTAACGGATTGGAAATGAATAAATAAAAGAATTGACTAACGTTGTCATTTCAAAAATTATATACATTTGTTACTAAATGAAACTCTTACAAATCGCTAGGAAATGTACACAATAGATGAGCCCTTTATTATAAAATATCCATCGAAACTGACTATAAGACTATCTAACATGCTTCTGTGACATTATTTTACATCAATACTACAACCTTTCACAAAGGGATCCCAATGTAGAGACTGCGTCTTTTTTGTAGACAGTGATCTATATTCACATTTCCTTTTATGAAGTGTAATCTGAAAAGTTTTATCTGTCTAAGGATTTTTTATTGATGAAATGTCAAAACTGAAGAAAGCGTTTGTAGAAAATGTAAATTTCAAAAATAATATGAATGACAACAATCTGTATTTGCGCAAAATGTGTATACTTTTTTTTTATCTTGCTTTTACCGTTTTAATTTGTTTGGCGTAACGTTTTTCTTCGTATCTTTTGTATTTTTTGTATTTTTTCGTTTTGTTTTTTTTATCTAAATTTTTAAATGTTTTTTATTTGTTCGAAAGATCAGTTATAATTTTAGGTATACTTGCCAGGCATAGATTACCTTAGCCTTATTTGGCACAACTTTTTGGAATTTTGGATCCTCATTGCTCTTCAACTTTGTACTTGTTTGGCTTTGTAGATATTTTGATATGAGCGTCACTGATGAGTCTTTATGTAGACGAAACGCGCGTCTGACGTACTAAACTATAGTCCTGGTACCTTTAATAACTATTTTAGGTATACATGTTTTATATCAACAAAACTTGGCATTTAAAGTAAATTGATACTTAAGTATAAAACAAAGTTTAATAGTTTTTTTAAAAAGCATATGCACATTTGAAGATTTTGTTCATTTGAAAGTTCAAAGTTTCCGCAAGTTGCAATTTAGTATTTTCGGAAATAAAATTGAGAATGAAAATGGGGAATGTGTCAAAGAGACAACAACCCGACCATAGAACAGACAACAGCAGAAGGTCACCAACAGGTCTTCAATGCAACGAGAAATTCCCGCACCCATAGGCGTCCTTCAAATGGCCCCTAAACAAATATATATACTAGTTCAGAGATAATAAACGCCATACTAAACTCCAAATTGTACACAAGAAACTAAACTTTAAAAATAATAAAAGACTAACAAAGCCCAGAGGCTCTTGACTTGGGACAGGCGCAAAAATGCGGCGGGGTTAACCATGTTTATGTCTCTATACCTCAAGCCAATGTAGAAAAGTAAACGCATAACAATATGCACATTAAAATTCAGTTCAAGAGAAGTCCGAGTCTGATGTCAGAAGATGTCTCGGAAAAACTATGATAGATGAGAAGAGTTTTTCTACAGTAATTTCTTATGGGCGAACGACAAAATAAATGTTCTCGTCCTCTGACTAACACTTACAGGAAGGCTCCAGTAAAATTTAACTTTGAAAAGATCATAATTAAAAGAATGAAGCAGAACATCGCAGTTTAATTAAAATTAAAAACCAATTCTTCAGAGAACAATTGAAGGTCTTTCCACCTCGATAGTAATAATGATAAACGATGTTAGAAAATGTCACTCCTTGTTGATCAATTGAAGGTCTTTCCACCTCGATAGTAATAATGATAAACGATATTAGAAAATGTCACTCCTTGTTGGTACTTCAAACTGATATAAAAGAAAATAAGATTAATAGGTATATACAAGAAAGAATTTTTAGCAAAGGTCAAAATCTAGAACGTCAAATTGACCTTTGACTTGACCTCAATTTCAAGGTCATAGGTCATTGATCTCAAATCAAAAGACCACAAGTCAATCACTTGTATGGTTATGGAGAAATCCTGATTTCAAATACAAAAGGGGAGAATAGTTATCAAAGGTACAAGGATTATAATTTAGTACACTCCTATAAGGGTTGACCAAAACACTGCGACTTAAATGGGTTAATGTTGCGCCTTATCCTTAAAAGTTATTTGGAAAACACATCATATCAGTAACTGTTACAGTTTCTTTTGAATAAAGATAACAAGCAAAATTCAAAACATGACCTTGACCTTTGACCTTGACCTCAATTTTCCGCCAAATGGACCAAGGACTCCATATCAAAAGACTTTAGGCCTTTACGACTTATAGTGTGTGAATTTATCCAACATATCGCCTATCTTAAATTTTCAAAGGGAGATAACTCCCATAAGATGTCATCCGATAACTCCTGTAAAAAACCCAAATCATTCTTAAGTGTAGACGAACAAGTTGGTGAAAACAGTTTGTTAAAATCTTTTACGGTTTTAGAAATATAGCGATAACAAGAAAAAGGGGACATGGGGAGATAACTCCAATAAGAATAAGTGTTCGGCCACACAGGGTGAGTTTTGGAACCACCATTACTGAACAACATCATTGGACAAAAAACCATCCGATATGTTGTAAAACAAAAAAGCAACAAAAAAGCATCTCAGACGACAGAAGAAAAAAAAATCAGTAGAAAAACAAATGGTCTTTCCACGAAAAGTGGAAAGACCTAATTATATCCAGTTTCAACAAAGCGCACAGATAAAACGTTGCAACTGTTCTGGAGACTTTTTAAAATTCTTTTTTATTATTCCATTAACATATTGTGGATGGAATAAAAGATTTAGAGATAAGGAAATGTCTACAAAATGTATTATATATTTATCATGGGTTGCATTGATGACTATTGCATAAGGAGTATATGTGTTTATTAAAGTACAATCTACACACACAATGATCACATTTGCAATACATCAGTATATATAAAACAAAGAGTAATTTAATGCCCTTGGAAATTTACGCCCATAAAACATAACAGAACACAGTTGCTGTGAACTATGAATATAGTTATCAAAGGTACCAGGATTATAATTTTGTACGCCAGACGCGCGTTTCGTCTACATAAGACTCATCAGTGATGCTCATATCAATATTTATAAAGCCAAACAAGTATAAAGTTGAAGAGCATTGAGGATCCAAAATTCCAAAAAGTTGTGCCAAATACGGCTAAGGTAATCTATTCCTGGGATAAGAAAATCCTTAGTTTTTCGTAAAATTCAAAGTTTTGTAAACAGTAAATTTATAAAAAAAATGACCACATTATTGATATTCATGACAACACCGAAATGTTGACTACTGGGCTGGTGATACCCTCGGGGACGAAACGTCCACCAGCAGTGGCATCGACCCAGTGGTGTAAATAGTTATCAAAGGTACCAGGATTATAATTTTGTACGCCAGACGCGCGTTTCGTCTACATAAGACTCATCAGTGACGCTAAAAAAGAGACAATAATCCATTGACAGACACTTTCGCTTATATGATGATGGTCACTTCTTATTGGCATTATTAATTGTTAGCCAATTATACCATAGTGATAATGTATCATGTAAGCATAACAAAATGGAACAATGATGTTTTGACCGTTTCTTCAGGGATAGTAAGTTGTGTACTTTAAACACATTAAGAGAAAACGATTAAATATACAATAGAAGATGTTGTATGATTGACAATGAGACAACTGTCCACAAGAGACCAAAATGACACAGAAATTACCAACTATAGGTCACCGTACGGCCTTCAACAATGAGCAAAGCCCATACCGCAGAGTTCTCCTTATATTTGATGTATTTCCCTCAGTTTTAGTTTCTAACCAGGATTTGTTTTTTTCTCAATCGTTTTAGGAATTTCGAATAGCGGTATACTACTGTTGCCTTTATTCATCTATATATTTTTGGCACAGTTGGGGTGAAATACTGTTATTTGTTTTTTCCAGCTTGTGTCTCGAAACTGTATAGACCAGATTGAATGGAATTATAGTATTACATTAATGTTGACCATCATGTGCAGATGTGGAATTAATGGTTGCCATATGGAAACAGTAAAAATGTGAAAACTAAAAAGGTTGACAAATAGCATCTCTACAGTGATGATACGTGATAAAATATTATTAAGATACAACATATAATTCAAATACTTCTGAACTGAGATAACCAAACGAACCTTAAGGTACATATTTAGACTACAGGATACGAGAGCATTTAACTTTTAAAGCTTGCTGGTAAACCTTCGTGAACCTATTGTCTTACCGCAGAGGAATCGACCAAGTAATCATAAGAACACTAACTGAAATTGATTTTACTGCTTCAGATGCAAATGTTGTATTTTTTTCATCATTTGTTCTCCTATATTAAGGGCATATGTTACAGGGGAGTTAATGACGTTGTTAATGTAAAATGTTATTTTCGCGACGTCAAACTATGAAATATCGGGAAAAGATGCATTTTTCGACTGATTTTTATAATTCAAACTGATTTAACTTTTAAACGAGTTCATGGATCCCTCCTTTTTAAAATGACATTCGGTTAGATTACGTATAAAGATTATTTGTACCAAATTTCATGAAAAAGTCAATGATGCAATTTGTAAAAAACTGATAAATATACAGCAAAAAGGGATATTTGATAAATTTTAGTTATTTCTAAACAAAATATTTCATAAATTTATAGGATACTTAAGCTGGGGTCACACATTCACGATTTTTACTGCCGTCCTTGACAGGACCATTCCCGATTAAAATTTGTCAAAAGTCTGATCAAGATCCTGTGAATCGTGGATGGAAATTCGATTTGTATCTTTCGCCAGGTAAAATTCGACCGAGTCTGTCACGACTGCGTCCCGATTCTACCGAATGTAATCCGACAGAGATCAGATAGTGACAAGACAGTGAACCGACGCTTACGGGGGTTATCCATTCGAAAACTGTCGGCATAATCGGGATGATCAGGTACTGTCGGAACGTAATCCTATCACGGTCCGCTCTATCGCATTGCAAACGGCTTTGTCTGGTCTCAGTCGTATTGTATTCTGTTATTGTCGGGACTTCTCCAGATCATTCCCGTTCCACAGGACACCGTCCCGAATACAAAGAACATTGTTAGGAATTCGATCCGATACAGCAGAATCTGTCACGACATAGGCACGATTGTAATCTGACTAGACAAAATCGGCTGAGTTTCCCCGAATGTTACGGGACGCACCTAACTGTCGGGGTGCTTTGCCGAACTATTCGGACCCTTCCCGACCAGTAGGAATCTGTTACGAACTAAAACGACTGCGTTCAGACAATAATAGGACATTCCAGATAATTGAGGATACTAATCCGACTTTTTCACTTTTCGTGTCGTATCGCTGTCTGATCTCAAACGGGAGCAATAATCGGCAATGTGTGAACCCCGCATTAAATAAAAGAAAACTTACAAATAATTTTATAGAAATCAGCTTGTGTTATCTTTTAAAACAATAAAGTTATGCATTTCTGTTGGGAGGAAAAATACGTCCACAAATTCGAACTTTGAGCAAATATCTGAAATTTCGACCTAATTTTACTCAAAAAGTAGCACATGAAGGTATATTTTTTTATTACATATTTGATTTAAGCAGGTAAAAATAGCCTATATATCTTAAAAGGAAAAAACATTCACCGCCAGAAATAACATGTTGGATATGCCCTTCAGTTCAATTCAAATATAAGGCAAAAAAAATATATATAGATGTAGATAATGTTATCATATGAACATAATACAGTCTAAAGAAAGGTTTTTTATTTGATTTTTTCATAAATTAGATATAATGATTTTTTATTGGTACTCGATGAATAAAAATATTGTAGGTATTAAAATAGCCCGGGTGACAATCAACAAACGTTCTTTTTAATTTTGTCCTTTACCATCAGTATCATAATAATTATCGCTATTCCATATATATCATTTTTTTGTTGGTTTGTACGTTATTCTGGTTTTGTTGTTCACAGCTTTATTTTTGCATTGTTTATTGTAATTTCATTCCTCTTATTTATAACACTTTATGTTCCCTACACCGGATGCGCATTTCGACAATACATTTCAGTGATAACCGAGAACAAAACATTTACAAAATATAAAACGTATCTAAAATGAGCTTATTAACCGAAAAGGTCAAGAAGTATAGTCAGAGTGGACAATGAATCACATTATGCATAAGGAAGATAACTGACCGTTTACGATTTCACACTGGTATTTGCTCGAAGTGTGCTTTTTGGTCACGAGACTCGATTTGTCTCGCTTCAAAACAGATGATAGAAATTTAAACTTACAATGCAGAAACAACTGTTTTACTTCATCTTTACCAAATAATTCTTAGTTTAGAAAACAAATAAATTTGAAGAAAACACTTTCTTATAAGATGAAAGCTATTAAACAAAACCATATAAATAACACAGAAATTACAAAAGTAATAAAGCAATAATGAATGTACCACCAACAATACTAGAGTTTATTATTGCTGGCATTGACTAATGCACTCTCATCCTTGACTTATATTAGTACTTAGTTCTTTTCATTTTTCGGCCTATACTTTTACGTTTTAACCTTGAATCGTTATTAGGAGTCATTTAAAAAAACATAATGCTTATAAAACGTTTTTAATTAAAAATATTATATTTTGCTCTATTGGTCCAGTAAATTAAAAAGCCTAGAAGATCTATTAATTTTTATTTTAACTGAGTTAAACACAATTTTACAGTTTCAGATACCTGAATAAAAGTTAAAAAAATATCCCGCGTAAACTCGGGCAGATTAAGAACATGATCACATATTGTTTAGACTCTTGTTGATAAATGTATGTTGCCTCTCTGTTTTTGTTGGTTTATTTCTTTTGGGTTGTCTTATTGGCATATACTCCACAAACCGTGTTAATAATATCAAATGATTTTCAACAACAAATCCGTACAATAAAGTTCTTTTAAAATTTGACTCAACAAAACTGTTTTATAAAAAAATCGCCATATTTCATCACAGAACGTCAGGTCACTATATGCATTTTGAAAAACGAATCAAATTGAGTATGCTATGAATAAAACATTCTATGGAAATTCTATAATTCTGCTACCAACACTGACCATCTCTTTAGTAAATTTTTAAAATGATAAAGATTTTCTCTAAGGGAAATATAATTCATTTTCATTCTTCTGCTAGAATCGAAGTATATATTTGTTTTACTAAAAAATAGTCTACTACTACTAGTATATTTTAGTGTTTACTAAAAGTGACCCAAACGGTGGGTCACAGTAACTAACTGGGTTTTCAAATTAAGTGGATGTAAGCAATAACACATAACCGTACGACCACCAACAATGAGTATAACCCACACCGTTTATCCCGCTTTAGTAGATCCCGACACGAAAATGTGAAACAATTCAAATGAGAAAACTATCGGCCTGGGATGATATGCATAAAATCACGTAACTTTAGATGTCCATTTGTAGTACTTATTTATCGTAATACAGGTAGAAAAATCCGTCAGTTCGGAAGAAATATTAACTTAGTTTTATGCATATCAGCCAGTGGTTTATAACAAATAAATTTACAAAAACATATGTAACAGACAAGAAACCTGGTTTTATTTCTCAAGTAACACAACATGAATAGCTTTGAAGGTTTTTAACACTTAACGTCCATCATGTCGTTTATAAAAAGACATCTCATAGTATGGGAAAATAATTGATTCGAGAGAAGTATGATCACTAACGAATATCATGAACGGCATTCATGTTCTGTATGTGCCTAGAACAAGCCAATTGCCTGTAGAGTACAGGAGTTGTCAGTAATTGCTGCCTTTCGGAATTCAGTTTCATAATGTTTTTTTTATTTAAATTATAAATAAGACCCATGATTATTCATTTTGAATAACTTCTTATTTGTTTTCTTTCTATTAGCTCGTTTTTTTTTGTAGCTTGTCTACACTATACGGTTTGGGTTTTGCGGACGGTTACATGTAGTTGTCAATAGCCCAGACCTTTCGACTTTGTTTGTTTATTGTCTCATTTCATTGACAATCATACTACTTTTCCTTTCTTTGTATTTTAAACAATGAAAGTTACCACTTTACTACCTGCATCAGTTCAGATGTCAACAAATAACATCTCTTAACTGCTGATCCATGTAAATAAAATGTGAATACAAGATCCTTAAACAAATCATGCACTGCAGTTGGGAGATATTCCTTATTTTCAATTATTTCGTATGTCTGGTACTACCCTTCATGATCCACCAGCGGAGATATCGACCAAGCGGTCGCATAAACATTAAGAGAAATATTATTATTTTACTGCTTCAGATGCAAATTTTGTTTCATCTACCTATGTTGAGTTGAAATATAAGGCCAACAAAAACATACATTTAAACGATGTCATATTATGAACAAGATTCAGTCGAAAGAAAGTGGTTTTTATTTGATTTTGTTTGTTCTATTGTTACTTTATTTGTGCTTAATGAATACAAACATTGTAGGTGGTTAAAATAGGATAGCTTAGGCGAGAGTCAACACAAGTTATTTTTAATTTTGTCCAATATTATTAATATCATCTTAATTATCGCTATTCCATAAAAGTTTTTTTCTTGTTTGATTGTATACTATTCTGGATTTGTTGTTCACCACTTTTCCTTTTTCAAATTGTTTATTGTAATTTCCTACTATTTTGTTATTGATAACATTTTTGGTATTGATATAACTTTTTCTGCACCAGTTGCACAATTTGACAATACTTGTCGCCGCAGTGATGCTAGAAGCCACACTATTTATGAATGTATTAAAGAAATTAGGATATTAACCAAATAGAACAAAACATAGCCAAAGAATGGACAAGGGATAAAACATAAACACGAGGGAGATAATTGACTGTTTCTCTCGTATTGAGTCGAAGCTTGCTTTATTGAGTCTCGCTGCAAAAGAGATCATCGAAGTTTAAATACTGTTCACAAGGAAGTTGAAATCATCCCTTCGTAAGTTTTACGGACGCCATCACGAGTTGGGTGACCGTAATGGAATAACCGTTTCACAGATGTTATCGGATATGCTCATTATGTCGTAACTACAATACCCGTCCCTTTTCACATATGTATCCTACCGAATTAGACTTTAAACCGGATTTTTAATAACATAAGCAAACAACGGGTGCCACCTGTGGATCAGGATTTGCTTACCCATCTGGAGCACCTGAGATCACCCCCAATTTTAGGTGGACTTCGTGTTGCTTAGTCTTAGTTTTTCTATGTTGTGTCTACTGTACTTTTATTTGTCTGTTTGTCTTTTTATTATTAACCATGGCGTTGTCAGTTTATTTTCAACCTATGAGTTTGACCGTCCCTCTTGTATCTTTCGTCTCTCTTTTAAACGAAAGACAATACAGGAAGAACTAGTGCATTACATCTTTATCGTTATGCAGGTATAAAAAAAGAATAAAGAATAAAGAAAGGCACAATACAATTTTGTCTAAAAGATGGGGTATAGTTCAACACTTGCGATTAAAGCCCCAGTCCCACTAGATAACGATCGCACCACGCTCACCGCTATCTAAAATAAATTCAGATCATGGTGAGGCCGTGGTATGAGCGGCATGAAAATGTTAATTTTCGTTGCTTTCACGATGCTACTACGTCCTCATTACACTTCTACAACGATCCTGCTCGATTATACCACGTTCTCGCCGCGTTTAGTCTGCGACCTCACTACGCTCAGCACGTTCTCACAACGAGCATACCACGAGTTATCCGATTGCAACACGATCTTACAACGCTTCTACTGCGATTATAGCACGTTCTTACCACGGCTATACTACGTTCATACTGATCTTACTACGTTCTCAGTAATAACGTCAGCATCGTGTTTCATATCAATACAGATCTATTCCTTCTATTTCTTATTAGTATGTTTAGTATGTAGACTTCTCGGAAACAATACAGTCATGTCACCAAAATCTACTAGAAGACGTGGGCACGGTGGTAGGGATTGATGTAGAGACAGAGGGCGCTCTGATAGTCACGAATCCAGATCCAGCAGAGATTGACCGACCAATCCAACCTAAATTACAACCTATTGCTGGTCGGTCAAGCTCAAATGACGATATTTTAGTGAACGATAGCAGAGATGACACATATGTGTGAAGCATGGTTGAGCCGTTAGAGAAAATAGACAAGAAGTCCTAATAGCATACAGACAAACAAAACCTGGAGAGATTTATATATTTTATGTGAAAATGACAATGAGAATGATGGTCGTAGTATAAACGTAGTCAGATCGTAAGATGAACGCGATGAGGGCGACAAGGGCGTGTTAGAATCGTACTATGGTCTTGAGCAGAGTGGTTAAAACGTGATATAGTCGTAGTGGAAGCGTAGTTGGGTCGCGGTGAGAACGTGATGGTCAAAGTGAGGTCGTTATAATGTCGTTGTGAGATCGAAACACAGTCTCTCCGAATAGAATCACGCTTTCGCTACGCTCTCGCTACGATGGTACATCGACCTTTGCGATCTTACCACGACCTTAGTGCGCTCTCACTACGCATCTACTATGATATGATTTCGCCACGACCGCACCACGATTGTTTTTAACATGTTCAAAGTTGGTTAAGCTCATCACGATCTTGAAGACCTCACCATGACCGTGATACGACCTTACTGCGATCTACTCGATCGTACTACGATCGTCAAAATTTTCATTTTTTTCACAGATCGTAGTGCGATCGTGACCTAGTGGGACTGCGGTATTACCTTACTTATTTGTATCTCGTGCAAAATTACCAACTCTCCTAAGCGTTTTCAACCTTCGTATATGTACAGAGTGTTTTTCTTTTCAGTTTACACAATCGTCCTTGAAGGTACCAGGAGGTAATATTTATTGACCATCTTAAAGAATAAAAATATGTTGATTAATTTATAAATGTTTTGTAATGAATTGGCATTTAAAGTTGCTTTCAAGGTTTAAACACTTGTGGTTAATCAAATCGTTAGTTCATTAATAGGCGTACTGGTCTACAAGTGTATGAAAACATCCGTTCAGGGAGTTGGAAGACCACTTACACATATGCTTTACCCCATCATAGTCTGTATGTGCCAAACCTTAGCCAGGTACCTGTAGAGTCTAGAATTTGACAATTCCTGTCTTTCAAAATAGCGTTTCGGTTTTTTAAATAATTAATAAGACCGTTGATTATTTAGTTTCAATTATTAATTATTGTGTGGGCTTTGCACTTTTTGTGGGCTGTACGGTAACCTGTAGTTGTTAATAGCGCAGTCCGTTGGTTGATATTTGACAATGGCATTCATACCACATGTCCTTTTTCATATTCATAAAATAATGAAATTAAACGGCACAAATATTACTAAATCACATGAACATGCGAACAAATAAGACTCTTCAGTGTGAATTTACGTTAAACCCATTTGTAAATTACCATCCTCAAACACTAGCAGTATCCTTCCTTGGTAACTCATAATCCAACATCAGAGGTTTCGAGCAAGTGGACACAAGAACATTGAGCGAAATTAATTTTAATACGGCATATGCAAATTTAGTATACATTCATTAATGCTTTTCCTTTTATTTATTTAAATATAAATAAAGGCAACAGTAGTATACCGCTGTTCAAAATTCATAAATCGATAGAGAAAAAAACAAATCCGGGTTACAAACTAAAACTGAAGGAAACGTATCAAATATAAGAGAACTACGACACAACAGAGACACAACACCGAAATTTAACACACACAGAAACGAACTATAATGTAACAATGGCCATTTTTCTGACTTGGTACAGGGCATTTTATGAAAAAATGGTAGGTTGAACCTGGTTTTGTGGCATGCCAAACCTCCCACCTTAATGGCAGTGTTAATTATAACATTTAAATGACAACATTACACGACAGGCTTACAATAAATAAACAAATAAATGGGAGAAACAAACGAATAATAGCCATCAAAAGGTAACAGGTTAACAAATATTTTTATACGCCAGACGCGCGCTACCTCAACACAAAACTATGATCAGATGTAAAAATTTGAAAGCCATAACAACTACAAAGTTGACGATCGCCGAGGACCAAAAGTTCCAAAAAGTTGTGAGGTCAGGGTTATCCGCCTGGGACAAAAACATCATTATTATCAAGAATAATACATAGTTTTACAAACAGTAAATTTTATAAAATGACTATAAAATAGATATACATGATTAAACTGAAGAATACGATTTAGAACTACAAACGTTAAGACTTTTGACAAAATCCGATGACAAGAACAAACACAACATCAACACCCAACAAAACCCAACAAATTGATTTGGGATGGAAAAGTACCGTACAACGTCTTAAAGCAATACGAATTCACACTCAGCAAAATAGTCACATTTTGTTTTCCTCTTATAGTTGATGTGTTTCCCTCGGTTTAGGTTTGTAACCCGGATTTGTTTTCTCTCTATCGATTAAAAACTTTTGAAGACAGGTATATACTGTTGCCTTTATTTATTATATACATCAAGATAATCTCTCCATGATATTCCATTGAAAAAAAATTTGTTTATGTATTTATTGTACTTTCTTTTTTTCCTTCTTTTTTCTTAATCTCTTTAATCATCTACAAGTATATATATCTATTTTTTTATAAGTTTTTTTATGTCGTATCTATGTCGTTGCAATGTTGAAGATTAGTTAGACTTATAGAGGAAGGGCGTAAGATACCATGGAACAGTCAAACTCATAGATTGAAAATAAACTGATAACGCCATGGCTTAAAAAGACAAATATAAAAATAATAGTACACAAGACACAACTTAAAAAGCAAAAGACTAGGCAACACGAACCCCACCAAAAACTGGTGTGATCTTATGTTGCTTATTCTTTAGTTTTCTATATTATGCCATGTGTACTATTGATTGTCTGTTTGTCTTTTACATGTTTAGCCATGGCGTTGTCAGTTTGTTTTCGATTTATGAGTTTGACTGTCCCTCTGGTATCTTTCTTCCCTCTTTTATAGGATTTAGGTATGTACGATTATTTGCTATTCTGGTTTTGTAGTACTCGGCTTTTCTTATTTACGTTGTTTAATATAATTTATTATCTTTTGTTGTTTATAACACTTTCAGTATTTTTCTTGTCAAACGTACGTTAAACTTTAAGTGTGATTTTAAGTGATATTCCTTTCTATCATTGACATGAGCACCTACATCTTCTGTCTAATTTAAAGGAGCAATCCTGCATTTTTGGTTATAATTATAAAATGTCAAACTTTATTATATACATCAACATTATCTTTTTCCAGGATATTCCATGAATTACATTTTTAATGTATTTATTGTATTTTCTTTCTTTTCTTCATTTCCCTTCCTTTTTTTGAAAGATTGGTGCCTTTTATAACTGTATCATTTCATCTCTTTTTTCATCTATATATCTTTATCTATATAATTTTTTTCTGTACTTCAACTGTTACAATGTTGAAGATTAGTAAGACTTATAATATTTCCTTTTTAAAATCATATTTTGAATTTAAACTGTGTATGAAAAAAAGACAAACTTTTCGCACCTTTCATTTATCATCTACGATTTATCATTGTGTTGATCATTCAGTATCTTAATCAGTTATTTTTGAGGATTATTTGTACTTTAAACGACAACCTTTATGAACCCTTGAAATATATTTAATTGATTCGCAACATTAAATTATTGATTTGTATTTAAACATATGATATGGACAACAAGGGTCTGTACCAAGAAAAGTGAACAAGTTACAATATAAAACATATATATAAAAGAAGAGATGGTGTGATTGATGTGATTGCCAATGACACAAGTCTTCCTTTAAAAGTGACCAAATGACACAGAAACAAACAACTATAAGTCAATACACGTAAGCAATCATTTTTGATAGAGCCAGGTATTTTGATCATGTAGATTCTGAAGTGAATAGATTGAACATAATTTAACAAGTTGAAGGAAACACGTTCTCATAATATGGAAGACAGTAAACAAAACCATATAAATAACATGTTAGAAAACTTCAAAAGTATCAAAACAATAAGGTATATACCACCAAAAATACTTTGAAAAACTATAGTTTATTTATTCTGGCATTGACTAATGCACTTTCATACTTGACTTATATTTTTAATTATGTCTAAATAAATTATAACACGAAGCTCCATTAAAAACTGTAAGGTTTTGAAAACTGTCAATCCATATATTTATATTTTAGATAACATTTTCTGGATATAAAAAAAGAATTCCATTGATATGAAGTTCTTAGTTATTGACCTTTTTCATTGTTTGTCGTTTTTACTTTGATTATTAAGATACCGTGCTATCTTTTATAATAGTTTTCTGCATCTACGTTTTCATCTCAGTTATTAACATTATTCAGCCTTTACTTTTACGTTTTAACCTTGACAGGTTATTGGGTCATTTAAAAAACATGCTTTTCAAACGTTTTTAATTAACAAGATTATATTTGCTCTATTGGTCCAGTAAATTTAAAAGCCTTGAAGATCTATTAATTGTCATTTTAACTGAGTTAACACAACTTTACATTTTCAGACAGCCGTAATAAAAGTTAAAATAGATTCTCCGTAAATTCGGGCAGATTAAGAACATGATCACATATTATTTAGACTCTTGTTGATAAATGTATGTTGCCTCTCTGTCTGACTTTTATATAAAAAATTCTCCATATTTTATCACAAAACGCCAGGTCACTACATGCATTTTGAAAAATGAATCAGAATGAGTGTGATATGAAAAAAAAACGTTCTATGGCAATTCTATAATTCTGCTATCAACACTTACCATCTCTTTAATAAATTTTTAAATTGATAAAGGGAATTATAACTCATTTTGATTCTTTTGCTAAAATCGAAGTATATATTTTTTTTTATTAAAAAATAGTCTACTACCAGTATATTTTAGTGTTTACTCAAAGTGGCCCAAACGGTGGGTCACAGTGAATAACTGGGGTTCAAATTAAGTGGATGTAAGTAATAACACATAACCGTACGACCACTAAGGACACTTAGAATGAGTATAACCCACACCGTATATTCGGCTATATCCCAACACGAAAAATGTGAAACTTCAAACGAGAAAACTAACGGCCAGGTTTATTACAAAACAATTTACAAAAGCAGACAGTCTAGAACCTTGATTTTATTTCTAAAGTAACACAACATGAATAGCTTTGAAGGTTTTTAACACTTAACGTCCGTCATCTCGTGTATAATAAGACATCTCATAGTATGGGAAAATAATTGATTCGAGAGAAGTATGATCACTTACGAATATCATGTACGGCAATCATGTTCTGTATGTGTCTAGAACAAGGCAATTGCCTGTAGAGTACAGAAGTTGTCAGTGATTGCTGCCTTTCGGAATTGGGTTTCATATTGGTTTTTTTTTAAATTATAAATAAGACCCATGATTATTCTTTTTGAATAACTTCTCATTTGTTCTCTTTTTATTAGCTCGTTTTTTTTGTAGCTTGTATGCACTATACGATTTGGGTTTTGCGGACGGTTACATGTAGATGTCAATAGCCCAGTCCTTTCAACTTTGTTTGTTTATTATCTCATTTCATTGAAAATCATACTACTTTTCCTTTTTTTGTATTTGAAACAACGAACGTTATCATTTTACTACCTGCATCAGATGCAGATGTCAACAAATAGCATCTCTTTAGTGCTGATCCGTGTTAAAAAATTGTGAAACAAATCTTGCACTGCAGTTAGGAGTTATTTCCTCAATTTCAATTATTTCGTACGTCTGATCCATGAAAACTGGTACTACCCTCGGGGATTCATAATCCACCAGCGGAGATATCGACCAAGTGGTCACATAAACATTAAGAGCAATATTATTATTTTACTGCTTCAGATGCAAATTTTGTTTCGTCTACCTATGTTTAGTTAAAATATTAGGCTAACAAAAACATATATTTAATCGATATCAAATTATAATTTTAATAATTTACAGTCGTACAGTCGAAAGAAAGTGGTTTTTATTTGATTTTGTTTGGTATATTGTTACTTAATTAATGCTTAATGAATACAAACATTGTAGGTGGTTACAATGGGATAGCTTAGGCGAGATTCAACACAAGTTATTTTTAATTTTGTCCAATATTATTAATATCATCTTAATTTTTTAAACGACTTTGTTGTGTATTGTCTCATTTCATTGAAAATCATACTACTTTTCCTTTCTTTGTATTTAAAACAATGAACGTTACCACTTTACTACCTGCATCAGTTCAGATGTCAACAAATAACATCTCTTAACTGCTGATCCATGTAAATAAAATGTGAATACAAGATCCTTAAACAAATCATCCACTGCAGTTGGGAGATATTCCTTATTTTCAATTATTTCGTATGTCTGATCCATGAAAACTGGTACTACCCTCGGGGATTCATAATCCACCAGCGGAGATATCGACCAAATGGTCGCCTAAACATTAAGACAAATATTATTATTTTACTGCTTCAGATGCAAATTTTGTTTCATCTACCTATGTTGAGTTGAAATATAAGGCCAACAAAAACATACATTTAAACGATGTCATATTATGAACAAGATTCAGTCGAAAGAAAGTGGTTTTTATTTGATTTTGTTTGTTCTATTGTTACTTTATTTGTGCTTAATGAATACAAACATTGTAGGTGGTTAAAATAGGATAGCTTAGGCGAGAGTCAACACAAGTTATTTTTAATTTTGTCCAATATTATTAATATCATCTTAATTATCGCTATTCCATAAAAGTTTTTTTCTTGTTTGATTGTATACTATTCTGGATTTGTTGTTCACCACTTTTCCTTTTTCAAATTGTTTATTGTAATTTCCTACTATTTTGTTATTGATAACATATTTGGTATTGATATAACTTTTTCTGCACCAGTTGCGCAATTTGACAATACTTGTCGCCGCAGTGATGCTAGAAGCCACACTATTTATGAATGTATTAAAGAAATTAGGCTATTAACCAAATAGAACAAAACATAGCCAAAGAATGGACAAGGGATAAAACATAAACACGAGGGAGATAATTGACTGTTTCTCTCGTATTGATTCGAGGCTTGCTTTTTTGAGTCTCGCTGCAAAAGAGACCATCGAAGTTTAAATGCTGTTTACAAGGAAGTTAAAATCATCCCTTCGTAAGTTTTACGGACGCCATCACGAGTTGGGTGACCGTTATGGAATAACCGTTTCACAGATAATATCGGATATGCTCATTATGTCGTAACTACAATACCCGTCCCTTTTCACATATGTATCCTACCGAATTAGACTTTAAACTGGATTTTTAATAACATAAGCAAACGACGGGTGACACACATGTGGATCAGGATTTGCTTACCCATCTGGAGCACCTGAGATCACCCCCAATTTTAGGTGGATTCGTGTTGCTTAGTCTTAGTTTTTCTATGTTGTGTCTACTGTACTTTTATTTGTCTGTTTGTCTTTTTATTATTAACCATGGCCTTGTCAGTTTATTTTCAACCTATGAGTTTGACCGTCCCTCTTGTATCTTTCGTCTCTCTTTTAAACAAAAGACAATACAGGAAGAACTAGTGCATAACATCTTTACCAAATGTTTCTTTATTTTTCAGATAAATTAAATAACTTATTGTTATGCAGGCATCAAAAAAAAAAAAGAATAAAGAAAGGCACAATACAATTTTATCTAAAAGATGGGGCATAGTTCGACACTTGCGATTAAAGCCCCAGTCCCACTAGACAACGATCGCACCACGCTCACCGCTATCTAAAATAAATTCAGATCGTGATGAGGTCGCGGTATGAGCGGCATGAAAATGTTAATTTTCGTTGCTTTCACGATGCTACTACGTCCTCATTACGCTTCTACAACGATCCTGCTACGATTATACCACGTTCTCACCGCGCTTAGTCTGCGACCTCACTACGCTCAGCACGTTCTCACAACGAGCATACCACGAGTTATCCGATTGCAACACGATCTTACAACGCTTCTACTGCGATTATAGCACGTTCTTACTACGGCTATACTACGTTCATACTGATCTTACTACGTTCTCAGTAATAACGTCAGCATCGTGTTTCATATCAATACAGATCCATTCCTTCTATTTCTTATTAGTATGTTTAGTATGTAGACTTCTCGGAAACAATACAGTCATGCCACCAAAATCTACTAGAACACGTGGGCACGGTGGTAGGGATTGATGTAGAGACAGAGGGCGCTCTGATAGTCACGAATCCAGATCCAGCAGAGATTGACCGACCAATCCAACCTAAATTACAACCTATTGCTGGTCGGTCAAGCTCAAATGACGATATTTTAGTGAACGATAGCAGAGATGACACATATGTGTGAAGCATGGTTGAGCCGTTAGAGAAAATAGACAAGAAGTCCTAATAGCATACAGACAAACAAAACCTGGACAGATTTATATATTTTATGTGAAAATGACAATGAGAATGATGGTCGTAGTATAAACGTAGTCAGATCGTAAGAAGAACGCGATGAGGGCGACAAGGGCGTGTTAGAATCGTACTATGGTCTTGAGCTGCGTGGTTAAAACGTGATATAGTCGTAGTGGAAGCGTAGTTGGGTGGTCGCGGTGAGAACGTGATGGTCAAAGTGAGGTCGTTATAATGTCGTTGTGAGATCGAAACACAGTCTCTCCGAATAGAATCACGCTTTCGCTACGCTCTCGCTACGATGGTACATCGACCTTTGCGATCTTACCACGACCTTAGTGCGCTCTCACTACGCATGTACTATGACCTGATTTCGCCACGAGCACACCACGATTGTTTTGAACATGTTCAAAGTTGGCCAACATCATCACGATTTTGAAGACCTCACCATGACCGTGATACGACTTTACTGCGATCTACTCGATCGTACTACGATCGTCAAAACTTCATTTTTTTCACAGATCGTAGTGCGATCGTGACCTAGTGGGACTGCGGTATTACCTATCTCGTGCAAAATTACCAACTCTCCTAAGCGTTTTCAACCTTCGTATATGTACAGAGTGTTTTTCTTTTCAGTTTACACAATCGTCCTTGAAGGTACCAGGAGGTAATATTTATTGACCATCTTAAAGAATAAAAATATGTTGATTAATTTATAAATGTTTTGTAATGAATTGGCATTTAAAGTTGCTTTCAAGGTTTAAACACTTGTGGTTAATCAAATCCTCAGTTCATTAATAGGCGTACTGGTCTACAAGTGTATGAAAACATCCGTTCAGGGAGTTGGAAGACCACTTACACATATGCTTTACCCCATCATAGTCTGTATGTGCCAAACCTTAACCAGGTACCTGTGGAGTCTAGGATTTGATTAATCCTGTCTTTCAAAATAGCGTTTCGGTTTTTTGAATAATTATAAGACCGTTGATTATTTAGTTTCAATTATTAATTATTGTGTGGGTTTTGCACTTTTTGTGGGCTGTACGGTAACCTGTAGTTGTTAATAGCGCAGTCCTTTGGTTGATATTTGACTCATTTCAACGGCATTCATACCACATATCCTTTTTCATATTCATAAAATAATGAAATTAAACGGCACAAATATTACTAAATCACATGAACAAAATAAGACTCTTCAGTGTGAATTTACGTTAAACCCATTTATAAATTACCATCCTCAAACACTAGCAGTATCCTTGGTAACTCATATTCCAACATCAGAGGTTTCGAGCAAGTGGACACAAGAACATTGAGCGAAATTCATTTTAATACGGCAGATGCAAAATTAGTATACATTCATTAATGGTTTTCCTTTTATTTATTTGAATATAAATAAAGGCAACAGTAGTATACCGCTGTTCAAAATTCATAAATCGGTAGAGAAAAAACAAATCCGGGTTACAAACTAAAACTGAAGGAAACGTATCAAATATTAAGAGAACTACGACACAAGAGAGACACAACAACGAAATTTAACACATACAGAAACGAACTATAATGTAACAATGGCCATTTTCCTGACTTGGTACAGGGCATTTTATGAAAAAATGGTGGGTTGAACCTGGTTTTGTGGCATGCCAAACCTCCCACTTTAATGGCAGTGTTAATTATAACATTTAAATGACAACATTACAAGACAGGCTTACAATAAATAAACAAATAAATGGGAGAAACAAACGAATGATAGCCATCAAAAGGTAACAGGTTAACACATATTTTTATACGCCAAACACGCGCTTCCTCCACACAAAACTATGGTCAGATGTAAAAAGTTTGAAAGCCATAACAACTACAAAGTTGACGATCGCCGAGGACTAAAAGTTCCAAAAAGTTGTGAGGTCAGGGTTATCCGCCTAGGACAAAAACATCATTATTATCAAGAATAATACATAGTTTTACAAACAGTAAATTTTATAAAATGACTATAAAATAGATATACATGATTAAACTGAAGAATACGATTTACAACTACAAACGTTAAGACTTTTGACAAAATCCGATGACAAGAACAAACACAACATCAACACCCAACAAATTGATTTGGGATGGAAAAGTACCGTACCACGTCTTAAAGCAATACGAATTCACACTCAGCAAAGCAGTCACATTTTGTTTTCCTCTTATAGTTGATGTGTTTCCCTCGGTTTTGGTTTGTAACCCGGATTTGTTTTCTCTCTATCGATTAAAAACTTTTGAAGACAGGTATATACTGTTGCCTTTATTTATTATATACATCAAGATAATCTCTCCATGATATTCCATTGAAAAAAAAATCTGTTTATGTATTTATTGTACTTTCTTTTTTTCCTTCTTTTTTCTTAATCTCTGTAATCATCTACAAGTATATATATATCTATTTTTTTATAAGTTTTTTTTTGCCGTATCTATGTTGTTGCAATGTTGAAGATTAGTTAGAGAGGAGGGGCGTAAGATACCATGGGACAGTCAAACTCATAGATTGAAAAAAAAAACTGACAACGCCATGGCTTAAAAAGACAAATATAAAATAATAGACACAACTTAAAAAGCAAAAGACTAAGCAACACGAACCCCACCAAAAACTGGTGTGATCTTATGTTGCTTATTCTTTAGTTTTCTATATTGTGCCATGTGTACTATTGTTTGTCTGTTTGTCTTTTTAATTGTTAGCCATGGCGTTGTCAGTTTATTTTCGATTTATGAGTTTGACTGTCCCTCTAGTATCTTTCGTCCCTCTTTTATAGGATTTAGAGGATTTACGATTACTAACGAATATGTCTAACGCCCGTCATATATATAACATAGCCGAAGCCAGGCACATGTAGGGTCAAGGAGCTGTTGTTGATTGCTGCATTTTGAAATCGAGTTTCGTACCTTTGTTTTATTATAGATAAGATCAATGATTCTTTATTTTAAATCATTTCACTTTTTTTTAATTTTAACTCCGAGTCTATTGTAGCTTTAATATTGATTCACTTATAGGGTATTTGCATCGGAAATAAACACATTTATTCTAAAACCAGTTGTTGACATGGTATGGATTATGTTTTTCTCATATATTTTATGATGGTATGATACTTAACCCCTAACAGGATGGATTGTGCTTGATATTCATATGATGAAGACATAATATTGCAATAAGTTTAATTGAGGTCTGGAGCTGGCATGTCAGTAACTGCTAGTAGTCCTTTGTTAATTGATGTATCAATGTTATGTTTTTAGTTTCTTTTGTTACCTACTCTAAAATCGGACTCGGACGTCTTTTTCAACTGAGTTTCACTGTGCGTATTGTTGTGTGTGTGCTTTTCTACATTGGCAAGAGATAAAGGGGGAGGGTTGAAATCACTAAAAACAGGGTTAACCTCTCCACAATTTTGCGCCTGTCCCAAGTCAAGAACCTCTGAAGCATTATTGGTCATAATTATAAAATGGCAAACTTTATTATATACATCAACATGATCTTTTTCCAGGATATTCCATGAATTACATTTTTAATGTATTTATTGTATTTTCTTTCTTTTCTTCTTTCCCCCTCCTTTTTATGAAAGATTAGTGCCTTTTATAACTGTATCATTTCATCTCTTTTTTTCATCTATATATCTTTATCTATATAATTTTTTTCTGTACTTAAACTGTTACAATGTTGAAGATTAGTAAGACTTATAATATTTGCTTTTTAAAATCATAATTTGAATTTAAACTGAATATGAAAAAAAACAAACTTTTCGCACCTTTCATTTATCATCTACGATTTATTATTGTGTTGATCATTCAGTATCTTAATCAGTTATTTTTGAGGATTATTTGTACTTTAAACGACAACCTTTATGAACCCGAGAAATATATTTAATTGATTCGCAACATTAAATTTAATATTGATTCGTATTTAAACATATGATATGGACAACAAGGGTTTGTACCAAGAAAAGTGAACAAGTTACAATATAAAACATATATATAAAAGAATAGATGGTGTGATTGATGTGATTGCCAATGACACAAGTTTTCCTTCAAAAATGACCAAATGACACAGAAACAAACAACTATAAGTCAATACACGTAAGCAATCATTTTTGATAGAGCCAGGTATTTTGATCATGTAGATTCTGAAGTGAATAGATTGAACATAATTTAACAAGTTGAAGGAAACACGTTCTCATAATATGGAAGACAGTAAACAAAACCATATAAATAACATGTTAGAAAACTTCAAAAGTATCAAAACAATAAGGTATATACCACCAAAAATACTTTGAAAAACTATAGTTTATTTATTCTGGCATTGACTAATGCACTTTCATACTTGACTTATATTTTTAATTATGTCTAAATAAATTATAACACGAAGCTCCATTAAAAACTGTAAGGTTTTGAAAACTGTCAATCCATATATTTATATTTTAGATAACATTTTCTGGATATAAAAAAAGAATTCCATTGATATGAAGTTCTTATTTATTGTCCTTTTTCATTGTTTGTCGTTTTTACTTTAACTATTAAGATGCCGTGCTATCTTTTATAATAGTTTTCTACATCTACGTTTTCATCTCAGTTATTAACATTATTCAGCCTTTACTTTTACGTTTTAACCTTGACAGGTTATTGGGTCATTTAAAAACATGCTTTTCAAACGTTTTTAATTAACAAGATTATATTTGCTCTATTGGTCCAGTAAATTAAAAAGCCTTGAAGATCTATTAATTGTCATTTTAACTGAGTTAACACAACTTTACATTTTCAGACAGCCGTAATAAAAGTTAAAATAGATTCTCCGTAAATTCGGGCAGATTAAGAACATGATCACATATTATTTAGACTCTTGTTGATAAATGTATGTTGCCTCTCTGTCTGACTTTTATATAAAAAATTCGCCATATTTTATCACAAAACGCCAGGTCACTACATGCATTTTGAAAAATGAATAAGAATGAGTGTGATATGAAAAAAAACGTTCTATGGCAATTCTATAATTCTGCTATCAACACTTACCATCTCTTTAATAAATTTTTAAATTGATAAAGGGAATTATAACTCATTTTGATTCTTTTGCTAAAATCGAAGTATATATTTTTTTTTATTAAAAAATAGTCTACTACCAGTATATTTTAGTGTTTACTCAAAGTGGCCCAAACGGTGGGTCACAGTGAATAACTGGGGTTCAAATTAAGTGGATGTAAGTAATAACACACAACCGTACGACCACTAAGGACACTTAGAATGAGTATAACCCACACCGTATATTCGGCTATAGTATATCCCAACACGAAAAATGTGAAACTTCAAACGAGAAAACTAACGGCCAGGTTTATAACAAAACAATTTACAAAAGCAGACAGTCTAGAACCTTGATTTTATTTCTAAAGTAACACAACATGAATAGCTTTGAAGGTTTTTAACACTTAACGTCCGTCATCTCGTGTATAATAAGACATCTCATAGTATGGGAAAATAATTGATTCGAGAGAAGTATGATCACTTACGAATATCATGTACGGCAATCATGTTCTGTATGTGTCTAGAACAAGGCAATTGCCTGTAGAGTACAGAAGTTGTCAGTGATTGCTGCCTTTCGGAATTGGGTTTCATATTGGTTTTTTTTTAAATTATAGATAAGACCCATGATTATTCTTTTTGAATAACTTCTCATTTGTTCTCTTTTTATTAGCTCGTTTTTTTTTGTAGCTTGTATGCACTATACGATTTGGGTTTTGCGGACGGTTACATGTAGATGTCAATAGCCCAGTCCTTTCAACTTTGTTTGTTTATTATCTCATTTCATTGGAAATCATACTACTTTTCCTTTTTTTGTATTTGAAACAACGAACGTTATCATTTTACTACCTGCATCAGATGCAGATGTCAACAAATAGCATCTCTTTAGTGCTGATCCGTGTTAAAAAATTGTGAAACAAATCTTGCACTGCAGTTAGGAGTTATTTCCTCAATTTCAATTATTTCGTACGTCTGATCCATGAAAACTGGTACTACCCTCGGGGATTCATAATCCACCAGCGGAGATATCGACCAAGTGGTCACATAAACATTAAGAGCAATATTATTATTTTACTGCTTCAGATGCAAATTTTGTTTCGTCTACCTATGTTTAGTTAAAATATTAGGCCAACAAAAACATATATTTAATCGATATCAAATTATAATTTTAATAATTTACAGTCGTACAGTCGAAAGAAAGTGGTTTTTATTTGATTTTGTTTGGTATATTGTTACTTAATTAATGCTTAATGAATACAAACATTGTAGGTGGTTACAATGGGATAGCTTAGGCGAGATTCAACACAAGTTATTTTTAATTTTGTCCAATATTATTAATATCATCTTAATTTTTTTAAACGACTTTGTTGTTTAATGTCTCATTTCATTGACAATCATACTACTTTTCCTTTCTTTGTATTTAAAACAATGAACGTTACCACTTTACTACCTGCATCAGTTCAGATGTCAACAAATAACATCTCTTAACTGCTAATCCATGTAAATAAAATGTGAATACAAGATCCTTAAACAAATCATCCACTGCAGTTGGGAGATATTCCTTATTTTCAATTATTTCGTTTGTCTGATCCATGAAAACTGGTACTACCCTCGGGGATTCATAATCCACCAGCGGAGATATCGACCAAATGGTCGCATAAACATTAAGACAAATATTATTATTTTACTGCTTCAGATGCAAATTTTGTTTCATCTACCTATATTGAGTTGAAATATAAGGCCAACAAAAACATACATTTCACGATGTCATATTATGAACAAGATACAGTCGAAAGAAGGTGGTTTTTAGTTGATTTTGTTTGTTCTATTGTTACTTTATTTGTGCTTAATGAATACAAACATTGTAGGTGGTTAAAATAGGATAGCTTAGGCGAGATTCAACACAAGTTATTTTTAATTTTGTCCAATATTATTAATATCATCTTAATTTTTTTAAACGACTTTGTTGTTTAATGTCTCATTTCATTGACAATCATACTACTTTTCCTTTCTTTGTATTTAAAACAATGAACGTTACCACTTTACTACCTGCATCAGTTCAGATGTCAACAAATAACATCTCTTAACTGCTGATCCATGTAAATAAAATGTGAATACAAGATCCTTAAACAAATCATCCACTGCAGTTGGGAGATATTCCTTATTTTCAATTATTTCGTTTGTCTGATCCATGAAAACTGGTACTACCCTCGGGGATTCATAATCCACCAGCGGAGATATCGACCAAGTGGTCGCATAAACATTAAGAGAAATATCACTATTTTACTGCTTCAGATGCAAATTTTGTTTCATCTACGTATATTGAGTTCAAATAAAAGGCCAACAAAAACATACATTTAAACGATGTCATATTATGAACAAGATACAGTCGAAAGAAGGTGGTTTTTAGTTGATTTTGTTTGTTCTATTGTTACTTTATTTGTGCTTAATGAATACAAACATTGTAGGTGTTTAAAATAGGATAGCTTAGGCGAGAGTCAACACAAGTTATTTTTAATTTTGTCCAATATTATTAATATCATCTTAATTATCGCTATTCCATAAAAGTTTTTTCTTCTTTGATTGTATACTATTCTGGATTTGTTGTTCACCACTTTTCCTTTTTCAAATTGTTTATTGTAATTTCCTACTATTTTGTTATTGATAACATTTTTGGTATTGATATAACTTTTTCTGCACCAGTTGCGCAATTTGACAATACTTGTCGCCGCAGTGATGCTAGAAGCCACAATATCTATGAATATATGAAAGAAATTAGGATATTAACCAAAAAGAACAAAACATAGCCAAAGAATGGACAAGGGATAAAACCAAAACTCGAGGGAGATAATTGACTGTTTCTCTCGTATTGATTCGAAGCTTGTTTTATTGAGTCTCGCTGAAAAAAGAGATCATCGAAGTTTAAATACTGTTCACAAGGAAGTTGAAATCATCCCTTCGTAAGTTTTACGGACGCCATCACGAATTGGGTGACCGTTATGGAATAACCGTTTCACAGATGATATCGGATATTTTCATTATGTCGTAACAACAATACCCGTCCCTTTTCAAATATGTATCCTACCGAATTAGACTTTAAACCGGATTTTTAATAACATAAGCAACACGACGGGTGCCACATATGGATCAGGATTTGCTTACTCATCTGGAGCACCTGAGATCACCCCCAATTTTTTGTGGGGTTCGTGTTGCTTAGTCTTAGTTTTTCTATGTTGTGTCTACTGTACTTTTATTTGTTTGTTTGTCTTTTTATTATTAACCACGGCTTTGTCAGTTTATTTTCAACCTATGAGTTTGACCGCCCCTCATGTATATTTCATCTCTCTTTTACCAAATGTTTCTTTAGTTTTAGATAAATTTCTTTATTTTTCAGATAAATTAAATAACTTATCGTTATGCAGGTATAAAAAATAATAAAGAAACTCATGTTTTACAGGCACAATACAATTTTATCTAAAAGATGATACGACACTTGCGATTAAAGCCCCAGTCCCACTAGACCACGATCGCACCACGCTCAACGCTATCTAGAATAAATTCAGATCGTGGTGAGGTCGCGGTATGAGTGGCATGAAAATGGTAATTTTCGTTGCTTTCACGATGCTACTACGTCCTCATTAAGCTTCTACAACGATCCTGCTACGATTATATCACGTTCTCACCGCGCTTATTCTGCAACCTCACTACGCTCAGCACGTTCTCACAACGAGCATACCATGAGTTATCCAATTGCAACACGATCTTACAACGCTTCTACTGCGATTATAGCACGTTCTTACCACGACTATACTACGTTCATACTGATCTTACTACGTTCCCAGCAATAACGTCAGCATCGTGTTTCATATCAATACAATTCCATTCCTTCTATTTCTGATTATTATGTTAAGTATGTAGACTTCTCGGAAACAATACAGTCATGCCACCAAAATCTACTAGAACACGTGGGCACAGTGGTAGGAATTGATGTAGAGACAGAGGGAGCTCTGATAATCAAGAATCCAGACCCAGCAGAGACCGACCAATCAAACCTAAATTACAACCTATTGCTGGTCGGTCAAGCTCAAATGACGATATTTTAGTGAATGATAGCAGAGATGACACATATGTGTGAAGCATGGTTGAGCCGTTAGAGAAAATAGACAAGAAGTCCTAATAGCATACAGACAAACAAAACCTGGAGAGATTTAATATATTTTATGTGAAAATGACATTGAGAATGATGGTCGTAGTATAAACGTAGTCAGGTCGTAAGAAGAACGCGATGAGGGCGACACGGGCGTGCTAGAATCTTACTATCGTCTCGAGCAGCGTGGTTAAAACGTGGTATAGTCGTAATGGAAGTGTAGTTGGGTCGCGGTGAGAACGTGATGGTCAAAGTGAGGTCGTTATAGTGTCGTTGTGAGATCGAAACACAGTCTCTCCGAATAGAATCACGCTTTCGCTACGCTCTCGCTACGATGGTACATCGACCTTTGAGATCTCACCACGACCTTAGTGCGCTCTCAATACGCTTCTACTATGACCTGATTTCGCCACGACCGCACAACGATTGTTTTGAACATGTTCAAAGTTGGCCAAGCTTATCACGATCTTGAAGACCTCACCATGACCGTGATACGACCTTACTGCTATCTACTCGATCGTACTACGATCGTCAAAATTTTCATTTTTTTCACAGATCGTAGTGCGATCGTGACCTAGTGGGACTGCGGTATTACCTAACTTATTTGTATCTCGTGCAAAATTACCAACTTTCCTAAGCGTTTTTAACCTTCGTATATGTACTAGTGTTTTTCTTTTCAGTTTACACAATCGTCCTTAAAGGTACCAGGAGGTTATATTTATTGACCATCTTAAAGAATAAAAATATGTTGATTAATTTATAAAATGTTTTGTAAGGAATTGGCATTAAAAGTTGCTTTCAAGGTTTAAACACTTGTGGTTAATCAAATCGTTAGTTCATTAATAGGCGTACTGGTCTACAGGTGTATGAAAACATCCGTTCAGGGAGTTGGAAGATCACTTACACATATGCCTAACCCCATCATAGTTTGTATGTGCCAAACCTGTAAAGTCTAGGATTTGTCTTTCAAAATAGCGTTTCAGTTTTTTAAGTAATAAATAAGACCGTTGATTATTTAGTTTCAATTATTAATTATTGTGTGGGCTTTGCACTTTTTGTGGGCTGTACGGTAACCTGTAGTTGTTAATAGCCCAGTCCTTTGGTTGATATTTGACTCATTTCAATGGCATTCATACCACATGTCCTTTATCATATTCATAAAATAATGAAATTAAACGGCACAAATATTACTAAATCAGATGAACATGCGAACAAATAAGACTCTTCAGCGTGGATTTGCGTTAAAACATTTGTAGATTAACATCCTAAAACACTGGCAATATCTTCGTGGACTCATAATCCATCATCAGAGGTTTCGAGCAATTGGGCACAAGAACGTTGACCGAAATTGATTTTAATACGTCAGATGAAAGTTTAGCATAAATTCATTAATTATTCTCCTTTTATTTATTTGAATATAAGCAATCAAATACATACATGTTATAGGCTTTTTGCCAAATCCCGTAATTGACCCTGTAATTAGAGATCCTTTTTTTAGTTGTTTCCATTATGAGATACATTAATTTTTATTTACAATGGAGAGCTAGCAGAGAGAGCAAATTTACCTGAGCGTAATGTGAGTAATCTTTAAGGTTTTCAAATATTTTAATTACATTAATTTGTTGTTAAGCAAAATACTTTTGACATCAGAAATTATTTTTCATGAAAAATAAGTTAAACCGCCGATATATCACTCTACGATTGACAAACCAGTCTACGATTGACAAAGGAAAGTAATTTGTTTAAAAAGTGTGTAATAACAGAATCAAATCGGTAATTGGAAAATGGACTATTAATGTCACATTATGAACAATACAGTCGGATGGAGTTATTTAATACATTGAGTCTATTGTTACCTAATTGGTGATAAAGGAATAAAATATGGTAGTTGGTTAGAATAGGGCTCAGGGGACAGTCAAAACATATTATGAATTTTGTCCTATACTCTCAATATCATATTAATCATTGCTATTCCAACTACGTATTATCTTGATGGATTGTATAATATTTTGGTTTAATTGTAAAGGGTTTACTTTTTAACATTATTAATTGTAATTTTATACTCTTTTGTATAATAGCATTTTTGGAACCAGGTGCGCATTTCGACTATACATGTCGTTTCAGTGATGCTACAAGCCAAAACAATGTTTTTTAAATAATGAACTTATTTACCAGAAAGTCTATTATTACTTTCTTCTTGCTTAAGGAATGCAAATATTGTAGGTGGTTAAAAAGGAAAGCCCAGGTGACAGGTGACAGTCAACAGATGTTGTTTTGAATTTTGTTCTATACTATAAATATCAGATCAATTATCGCTATTTCATTTTCTTGTTGAATGTATACTATTCTGGATTTGTTGTGCACAGTTTTTCTTTTTGTAAAATTGAGAATGGAAATGGGGAATGTGCCAAAGAGACAACAACCCGACTATAGAAAAAAAACAACAGCAGAAGGTCACCAACAGGTCTCCAATGTAGCGAGAAATTCCCGCAAATATATACTAGTTCAGTGATAATGAACGCCATACTAATTTCCAAATTGTACACAATAAACTAAAATTAAAATAATACAAGACTAACAAAGGCCAGAGGCTCCTGACTTGGGACAGGCGCAAAAATGCGGCGGGGTTAAGCATGTTTGTGAGATCTCAACCCTCCCCTATACCTCTAGCCAATGCAGAAAAGTAAACGTATAACAATACGCACATTAAAATTCAGTTCAAGAGAAGTCTGAGTCTGATGTCAGAAGATGTAACCAAAGAAAATAAACAAAATTACAATAATACATAAATAACAACAGACTTCTAGCAGTTAACTGACATGCCAGCTCCAGACTTCAATTAAACTGACTGAAAGATTAGGATTTCATCATATGAACATCAGGCACAATCCTTCCCGTCAGGGGTTTAGTATCATACCATCATAACATATATGAGAAGAACATAACCAGTGTCATGCCAACAACTGGTTTTTGAATAAATGTATTTAGTTCCGATGCAAAGACCCTATAAGTGAATCAATATTAACGCCAAAATATGCAATCTGTAATGACCTTACAACAGTATCGTAACTATATCCCTTCTTAATAAGTCTATTCAAAGGTTTTGTTAGTTTTTGAGGTGAATACTGACACCTTTGTACTTTATAAAGAATATTTCCATAAAAAATTGGATGTGAAATACCTGAACGTATAAGAAGTCTGCATGTTGAGCTATATTTACGAATGATGTCCTTATACCGATGATAAAATTTAGTAAATGTTTTGACTAGTTTCTGATATCGAAAACCCTGGTGTAATAATTTTTCAGTAATATATAAATTTCTCTCGTTAAAATCTAAAACATTGTTACATACACGAGCGAATCGTACAAGTTGAGATATATAAACACCGTAAGATGGTGACAAGGGAAAGTCACCATCTAAAAATGGATAATTAACGATAGGAAATAAAAATCATCTCTTTTATCATAAATTTTAGTATTCAGCTTTCCGTTAGTGATATAGATGTCAAGATCGAGGAAAGGGCAGTGGTCATTGTTAGTATTAGCTTTATTTAAAGTAAGTTCAACAGGATAAATTTCTTTAATATACATACTGAAGTCGTCATTATTGAGAGCCAAAATATCATCCAAATATCTAAAAGTATTATTAAATTTGTTTATCAGATGTTGTTTCGATGGGTCTTTGCTTATTTTTGTCATAAATTGTAACTCTTAGCAATACAAAAACATGTCCACAATAAGTGGTGCACAGTTAGTCCCCATTGGAATTCCGATAATCTGACGATATACGAAATCCCCAAAGCGAACAAAAATGTTATCTAGTAAAAATTCAAGGGCATATATAGTATCAAAGCATGTCCAATTGACATAGTTTTTTTGTTTATTGCTACAAAAAAATGACCTAAAAGAGTTTGAACATATATATTCACATTCTGACTTTTTAAATGCCCATTTTATTAGGTGTGTGAATTTTTTCTTAATGAGAATGTGAGGCAATGTGGTATACAGGGTAGAAAAATCAAAACTTTGAACAGATTTAAAATCACCAATATAAGCATGCAATTTATCAAGTACTTCCAACGAGTTCTTGACACTCCAAAAGTAATTAATTCCACTATTTTCGAAGGCCTTATTTGAACAATTTATTATCAGGTTTTAATTGTACCAAGTGTGCTGGTAAGAAGAATAGACAATTTAGTAGTGGAACAATGGCTTGAAGACGAAATAAATCTATATTTGTAAGGTTTTTTGTGTAGCTTCGGAAGCCAGTACATAGTTGGGACTTTCATTGTATTTGGCTCTGCTTGTAAAGCGGTAGCTAAAAGTTTATGTTTGTTACAGATGTCGTTTTCTGAAAATGGAATCAGTTGGAATGTTGGTGAATTGGTGATTTCTTTTTTCAGAACCTCTAGGTATAATTTACATCAAACAATAATAATATTATTAGCGGCTTTAACGGCCGAGACAAAAACAAATTTCTTGGCTAGTTCTTTTAGTTTATGTTTAATACGAGAAATAGGTTTTTTGTGGTTATTGTTAATAGTAAAATGTTCTTTAAAATGTTGAATACGTATATCAACTATCTTCATTATTGAATTAAAAGAAGAGTCCAAAGATTTTTTTGTCAGCTTTTTCCCGTTTTATCCATTTCATACAGTAAGTATGGAGTGAGTCGTGGATGATATTACGACACTCATTCCAATTAATAATTGACGGGGGACGATATTTAGGTCCTTTACTGAGGAATGATTTTTACTCTCGGTCTTGAACGATGTTAAGATCTCCTGTTATAACATGGGAAATGGGTCCATAAATATATTCGGAGGTACTACAATTACATGAAGTAGGTGTATTTTCACTGATATTAACATCTTTACACAGTTGACTATAATTAAACACAAATTTCCGGGTAGATTTCTGGTAAATATAACAAATAAGAGGTAGCTCAGTATTGTTAAAATATCCAGGAATTTGTTCTTTAACAGAATGGTCGTTAAATATACCGGCAATATTTACAAAATCAAAACCTTTATTGACATGCTTTATTTTAATAAAATGTTTTTTATGATCTTCAGGGCGATCAATTTTGGGAAATAGTTTAGAATAACAATATGCCATAATAATTTGAACAATTTCATACTTAGGACTGCTATATGAAATTGTGTTGCAATCCTCCAAAATTTTATTTAGCTTATTAACCGGTAATGAACAGAGTTTTGTTAACAGATAATGTCTGCCGTTGTTTTTTGAAATAGAAATTAGTTCCAAAATATTGGTATGATTGGTCCGAAATTTTCTTTGATTGCGATTTGTCCTACGACCGTGAGAACGGTTTTTACGAACAGTTTTAGAATTTATACCCAAAATGTTAACGGAATCGGTTCTAGATATATTACCAATTCCCATGATATTATCATTAAGACCGAGAGGGTAGACTGTCTGTAATTTTTTAATCCAATTTAATTCAATTATTTTCCGTGATCGTACAAACTTTGAATGAGATTCACCAGGCTGCTTATTTACTACTTCTAAAGGTTGAACTGCTAAATATTTAAAAGGATGGTTGTGCTTCTTAAGGTGTTGGTAAATGATACTTTTCAATTTATTGGGTCTTTTAAAACGATACAGATGTTCTTGAGTGCGTTTAGATAAAAATCGTCCAGTTTCTCCTACGTACTGAATACCACATCCCGGTTTGTTTCATGTGAGTAAATAAATAATACTGTTTGTTTTTCAAGTTATATCAGTTTCAAAATTCAAAGAAAATGTGCGACCATTAAACGTGGACCTAACCGTATTTTTGGTGGAAAGACGGGGACATGTAAGTCATTTTTTGGCATGACACTTATCGATAGAAGGGTAACCACGATTTTTATTGTTAAAAATGTTAGCGATGGCAGTATTTTTAGATAACCGATTTTGAAGATTGAGACGTGTAGATACCCTTTGAACAAGTTTAGTATTTAATATTTTTCCATTTCTAAGCTTCATAATTGTTTTTTGTTAGTGAATTATATTATAAAGGAGCAAAGACTGGCGTCCAGAATATGAACCAACATACAATAATTTAAGTTATGTAAAATTGATAAATCTGTTTGGCTAAAAATGTCAAACGCTATCAGTATTAATTACCCGAAAAAGATAGGATATATCAGGGTAGGACTGATGGCTGACTAAATATAGTAGAATGGGGCTGAATATTGAAATACAACTTTTTGATAAATATTCTTAAAGTAATGAACTAGAGCAGTTCTCGCTCAGACACACACTCCATAATCTAGTATATTATAAGAGCATAAATCTGAAGTTCGGGGAGGCACATTTTTTTTTAATTGCCGACTATTGTGTTATAAACTTTCTGTTTGAAAATTAGTCCCGGTATTGATTTGAGGTTTGATGTTATTTGCCTAAAGACTCATTGAGTGAATGGCCGTGAACATCGGATATATTTTGTTAACGATTAAACTTCCCGAGGATATTGATTGCCGTGATTGGCCAACATTACTTTTTAAAGATGTTTTCAATTTATGGTAGACTGAGGTCTCCTGTAATTTATTGAAAAAAGAAAAAAAAGAAAAAAAAGAAAAGAAAACACAGTGTCAGGACCCGTATTTTCAAACATGTTAGTTAAGGTGTTTATAAAACTAAGATTTAGATTAGAATTGCATTTGATAGGTAGAACTCTCAATTTAACTGCATAAATTAAGGAAAACTTAAATCGTTATATCTTTAATCAACGTGTGAAATATGTATAGTTCATAGCAGCTACACGTCGAGGTAATACTGTGATTTGATTATTTACATTTATTGAACAAGATACATTTTATAACTAGTGAAAGAGGATATAACAAAACATAATTACATATCAAAATAGAACATGCAATAAGGAGAGATTGAAAACTTATGCACAGACAGATTAGATGTACGGTATGGTAATATTTTGAAATGACCGTCCAGAGGTTTTCTTCAGTGTCAAACTAACATCGGACTCGGACGTCTTTCAAACTGAGTTTTACAATGCGTATTGCTGTTGGTTTAATTTTGGTAATTGGCTAGAGGTATAAGGGGGGGGGGGGGGGGTGTGAGATCTCCAAAAAAGTTTTATCCCGGCGTCATTTTTTGCGCCTGTCCCAAGTCAGGAGCCTCTAGCATTTTTAGTCTTGTAATATTTTGAATTTTAGTTTCTCTAATATATTTCGGAGTTTAGTATGACGTCCATCATCACTGAATTAGTACACATGTTTTCGCTGTATTGAAGACCCATTAGTGGCCTTCGGTTGTTTTCTGTTTTTTAGTCTAGCTGTTGTCTCTTTTACACATTTCCCATTTTCATTTTCAATTTTATTCCAGACGAATAAATGAATCTAACGAACAATATTCGTAGTTGTATGAATTTTACTACTGTATGCATTGTGAGAACTCTTGAGAATAAACAGTAGTTTGATTGAAATAAAAGGGTTGGAGGAAAACAAGTTAATACCCTATTTCAAATAGTTGTTAATATTAGCAATAAATAAAGTAAATATTTCTGAATTAATTCTTTATTGATAAAATGGTAGCTTATCTTGGCCTTTTCTGCGAAACAATACACTTTTGACTGATTTAATTTTTTTTTAATTGCAATATACCATTTGCCGTTTATTTTATTTAGTCTTTTTTCCGCTATCCATTTTCTTTAATTTATGAAAGAATGTATATAGTATGTCTATTATTGGACTTGAACACTGTTGAGTTATTTAATAACTATATGTATTGTTGAAAATTAATGTATCTAAAATAATTAATATAAGTTAATCTTAATAAAATTGAGAATGGAAATAGGGAAAATATCAAAGAGACAACAACCCGAGCGAAGAGCAGACAATAGCTGAAGGTCACCAATTGGTTTTCAATGCAGCGAAAAACTCCGGAGGATGTCCCAAGCTGACCCATAAATATAAGTGTGTACTAGTTCAGTCGAACTCCAAAAGATATGAATGAACTAAAATTGAAAAAAAACAAACAAAACTAGCAAAGGCCAGATGCTTAGTATGTAATCCATACAAACATAATTACGGAGAGATACCATATAAAACCATGGAACCAACATTACCAGTGTGAAACAGAATGCCAGAGTACCGCGCTACGAATAAAAGAGTTACTGGATATAACTTTTATTTCCTAAATATTTGTACATTCTTACAGAAACACATTCTGATAGCAATTTACTAATGGATATCAATTATTTAAGAGCATAACCAGACTGCGCAATTTCCATTACAGTGGTGGATAATTAAAGGCAACAGTAGTATACCGCTGTTCAAAATTCGTAAATTTATGGACAAAAAACTAAATTGGGGTAACAAAGTGGGGATACGTAGATACGTACTCTACCTGCATTGTTATATTCATAATGGATAGCGCGGAAATAGAAAATGAAGCATACAAGGGAACCCTCACATATGAATTTTGATGGATACGATATTCATCAGAGTGACACCTGATCATTGTCAAGTGATGTATAACTGTCAAGAAAAGTGGCCAGCGAAAGATTCAAATAGGGCGAACGGTAATACAGATGGGTGTAGAATCTTTCGGTCCGTTTATCAGTGTATTGGTATGGTGTTAGGAGTCAGACAGCAATGGATAATGCGAAGGGATGATGCTCAGGGATAATCCGGTAGTAGTAGACGAGTCATGCCGTCTTGTGAATCCAACTGCCTTCGAGGTAGACGGGACTTTAGTGATTTTCTTAGACCTTTGGACAAGGAAGGCGTACCCAATAACAAGAGAACAACGTACCACGCATTACATTTGATTTCATGTGGACGCGACAGACCATGAACACCTTACGGATGAAATAGCAAGTGTTTCAAATTATGCTAGCACTAGAAATGAACAATTTTTTGATCGTAATTATGAAACTAACACACAAATTACAAAATAAAAGGGAATAAACAAACCAGCACTTTATGATTGGGAGTGTAATTGGGAAGACTATTTAGTTTAGTTTGAAGAAATTGCAGGATTTTAAAAATGGTCTGACATAGATAAAGCTTGAGAACTAGTTACAAGCTAAAGAGGTCTGCCCAAAGTATTTCAACTGTTTAAAAACAAGTGCTGAAGACCAATTTTCAACAAATGACAGACAACTAAGCATCTCGTTATTAACAAAAAAAGACAACACCAAATTATGAATGTTCAGGGTGGAAGTTAGGAGGAAATTACACAGACGCACATAAAGGTTGCCAAGTCCAAGATATAAAACGGCTAGTAAGATAAACGCAAAAAGTATTGATATCGCTATATATTCAAGTAGCTCTTAAAAATGAAGCCTTCCAAAACGGCAGACGTAAACACGGCACTGAGCCAGTTCGTGCTGTAAATTAAAATTTTGGTATCAAGAGGAACATTTATTTGTCTAAACTAGTGACATCCCAGGTCGTCTAGCAAAAATAGAAAAATAATAAAATGAAAACAATTCTCTTGTTACCATTGTGGAGTTTACAACGGTTTAAAGGTAACAGACCTCGAACTTCATTTCAAAGAGAAATGGCAGACCAAATTACATTTTTACGAAAACACATTCTTATAGCAATGCAATGAAAAATAAAAATGAATCTATAGCATAGCACTTAGCACTGACCGCTTTGTTTGCGTTACAATATGTTCCAGAATAAACCAAAAATATTATAGATTGGTTGCATGACTATTCGTATGTATAGTGTATATTGCCCGAGAACAATGTTATAATGCGGGAGCTTCCAAGCGTTCACCAACCATTCTTATTGTAAAGCAAGGTAGAACAATGTTTTAAAACAAGTTTTGTCACTGATGTCTACAACTATTTGAAGCTATAGGCTTCTTTCACTAGTGCAATATCATAGACTTTATAATAACAACGCGTGTTATATGGATACAATATAACTAATACTATAGGGTTATTGCACGAATATTGGGTAATATTGTCCCGAGTAGAATTTTATATTGCATGAGCTTGCGAGTGCAATATATGTTCTACGAGCGACAATATTCCCCAATATTCATGCAATAACCCTTTTATTGTATAGCAATATAATATTTGAAAGTAAAAATTGGTTTCAACTAAGATTTAAACGTTGATGACGTCATGAATTTTGAAGATTTATTGCACTAGTGCAATATTAGAATTTATTGCACGCTAACTTTTGGTTACGTTCTGTGGGAAATATTATATTGCTATACAATGAATATATATATATATATAATCTTATGCACAATTTTATTCAAATTCATATTTTATAAAAACAGCAATATATTTGCTTTACACCTTAACCTCGATCTCAACTTTAATGCAATCAAGGACATGTAGCAGCTTGATAGTATTTTTGGTAATTCTTGAATAGCTTAATAAATTCCATTATTTTTCCCCTTTAGGAAAGTAAAATCACTAAAAAAAAAACTGATCTCCGAGGTAAAATTCAAAAAGGAAAGTCCCTAATCAAATGGCAAAATCAAAAGCTTAAAACACATCAAACGAATGGATAACAAATGTCATATTTTTGACTTGGTACAGGCGTTTTCTTATGTAGCAAATGGTGGACTGAACCTGTTTTTAAAGATAGCTAAACATCACACTTGTGTGACAGTCGCATCAAATTCCATTATATTGACAATGATGTGTGAACAAAACAAACAGACATAATAGGTAAAGATGTCAACAAATAGGGGTACAGCAGTCAGCATTGTATTATGATCTTAATCGCTATAAAAACAAAAAAATATATAACAAAGAAGCACAAAATATCATATAGACCACGCATATTAGCCAAAATAAAAAACAAGAATACACAAATTTACCTTAGTACTATAATACAATGACGGGATGTATAAGTTCAGAGCCACGTCATATATGTACAAAAGAAAGATAAAAAGGCATATAAACAAAGCACATTAGCAAAAATGAAAGACAAGAATACAAAAATGTTTTACAATAGCACAATAACGGGATATGTATAAAAAAAACCACCAAAAGGTATATAGACAATGCACATGAGCAGAAGTGAAAGCCAGATTATGATAATTATCATAGAACAATAACACAATTATTATAAAAGCGACATTAAAACACATTTCGTTAAATATTTCAATATTTGAATCAATATTTGGTTACACAAAGTAAATACATGATAGAATAAATGAAGAATTCTGCCAGTATTTTTTTAATAACGGAATAATCTTTAATTCTTCAAATTCCACGTGGAATTTACGAAAGCGTTCATACCATTCAACCGTTCAATAATATTGTAATGTTATGGGTTGTCAATTTTATCGCCAACATAATTAAAATTTAAATTTTCATCTAGCGTAAATAATAGGGTTATAAAAGCGCCAGCTTCCAATATGATTTTCAAAAAAAAATAACAATGTTTATGTAGCTATATATTTCTCTATTAATTATTACGGCTATTTTATTATAAGTTGTTCCATGTGTATCTGTAAATATGTCAATTTATAATGTCGTATTTTGTTCAGAAGTTTAATTTTCTATCATATAAAACATCCAACTATAAAGGTTCTTAGATGGTCTAAAATAAATGAATTTCATTGGTTTAATTTTCGGGAAAGATATGTTTCGGTTCACCTTTGCATCGATGATGATCATGGGCTAATCATTGGTTAAAACAATTGAAGTATGAGAAAGACAAACAAATATTTACTAGTACACAGACCATACTAGTGCGTTCTAAAACACCGTGTATTTCTCTTTGCCTACGATACAATTACTGTTGTTTTGTGAAATATCTGCTAAAACATACACGCACTTATACTCTAAAATCAACAATATAGCACTTATGACTACAATCTCTACTGGATCCCGTGTAGATTTAAGATAGTTTACTTTTCATAAACCTACTTTATCATAAATAAAGACGATAAGAATTTTCATTATATATATAAAAAATTAAACAATAGTGCTGATCAACTTGGTCAGTTTCTTAATTCTGTAAAAGACTAGCTACAACGTAGACCTATTTGCACGTCTAGATAATTGAAAAAGAAAGAAGGACAAAAACCTGTTATTAAATAGACGTACATCTAACGACTGGGTTGAATACGGATAAGCATATAAAGGTCGGCCACTGATTAGGGTTTACCTGGGAATATTTCCGAAAAAAAAACCCCGAAACATTCATTTGCATATAACATTCTAAAGAATTAAGCAACTTAAAGTCTATAGTGCCAGGTCAAAAATATAAATGCAATCCCATGAATAAGTAGGTTTATGGTCATCTTATTAACCCAATTTTTCCACATAAACCTTCGTAGGTCTGCAATGCCAGTAACTGGTTTAAATATGTATCCAAAGCTCTGTGTCTGGTCGGAAAATGGAACGTAAGTTTCTGTCGGTTCTGCATTAAGTACAATCCGCCCAAAAGTTCTAATCACGGGTAAACACATCTTTAATTACATATCCGTCACTATTAAAAAAAACGAAACTAGCAAGTTGCTTTATTCTGTAAGGGTTGACGAGGGATTTTTTTTATAATCTATTATTCTTTTTTCTTGGCTTACCTTCTGGATTTTATGTTCTTTCTGCTATATTCTCGCCCCTTGTTGTTGATATAAGTGAATAATTTGACCTCAATAAATTCTTATATATATATGACCTTCAATTGAACCCATAAGCTAGATATTGGTTATGCATGCATACGATGTGTTCAGCCATTAAGAGGAAAAGAATGTCAACATTGAAAGTGAAACAAGGGTGGACCATTTCGTTGCCTGATTCGATCATCAAAAATAATTCTTATACAGGTTAAAGCGTAAATCAACTTATTATTTAACCTATAACATGAAATCAAACAGCTCTATAAAATATCCAATAGCACGCGGTCTCAATTCTATATTGATGTTTATGTTTATATCGGGTTATGTGACTATCGGCACTATTTGGAAGTCATCTCGATAGCTAATTATATGGCGTCTTGACTTAAATATACACGAACTTATGATATATATTATGGAGTACATGCTTTCTTAAATGTTATTTTAGACTTTAGACTTATTGTAATTTGGATTTACGTTTTAGTATGTTATAAATCAAATATGAGAATTTGAGTCAAATCCGTGAACATGAATTTGACAGCTGGTGCCCCTTTAAATCACTTTTGTGTTTTGATATGATACTCGATAAAGTATTATTTGTCAACCTCAGTGGTGGGTATATGCCATTTCGTAACACGTCTATTAAAAGAAAAATAGACTTGCATCAAGTTTTAAGAAGACATGTATTTTTTTGTGTGTCTACGTAGGATATCACTCATTTATTCATTGCAGTTTGAACATTTTTACAAGAATGTAAAAATTAAAGTAATTTCAATGGCAGTGAAAGATAAAAAATGATAGGCCGTTATGAAATTCTGTGATTATCAATAGCTTGCATAGAACGGTGATTCACTAAATTAACGACTACACAACAGATATTTATACTGCACTCGTTCTATTTGAGCACTCAAAATGCGTTGACCGTATATTTCTATGTCATATACAGTCACTGACCTGATATCACTTTTCCTCATGAATATTTTTTTTATATATAGACAATAATAATGCATTGACTGGACATATTAACGATATAAGGATGAGGCTTAGAAACGGGGAAAGCGAGGCTATGCCGAGCCTTTTCCCTGTTTCGTGCCGAATCCTAATATCGTTGATATGTCAAGTCAATGCACTATTATTGTCTTTATACTGCAATCTAAAAAAAAAACATTTTTAATTGTTGTTTAATGTGTTAATTTTATTATTTGATTTAAATATTGGGAAACTCCTCCTTTTATAAAAAGGCCTCATATCATGCAGGCGGAGAAATATACAACACAATGAAATGTACATTTCCTGATGAAACCCTTAATCGATTGTGAAGGAATTGTTTGAGAATGAACTAAAATATCAACAATAAGCATAAAACATAATTATTTAAGTGAAATATTTTTTTTCTAAAAAATGTAAAAGAAATAAGTTTGAGTCGTTGTATACATTGGAAACAAGAACCGGTTCAATAGGTCGTATGAATAATTAATTACAATTTCGGCAATTTCTATTTAGATATTCATGAGGAAAAGTGATATCAGGTCAGTGACTGTGTATGACATAGAAATATACAGTCAACGCATTTTGACTGCTCAAATAGAACGAGTGCAACATAAAATTGAATAGATTGGAAACAATCTTAGAAAATTGAATTTTCATTCAGGCGAACTTCATATCAATAAATATTTAATTTGTATTTGTTCTTTGTCATGGATGCAAACGAACTAATAACAATTCGTATCTATCCTAATTAAATCGTTCACCAAGGGAATAGCAGTTTCATAAGTTAAAACAACTATAAAATATTCTGAAAGTACCGACAGTCTCAATAAACGGTGTTTGTGGATATAGGTCAACGTCATGGAATATTTTACATTTAATTTGATATATTTGATGCTGGTTCACTTAATCACGGTTTATTCCAAAAAATTTGACAATTTTATTTCTAGTAATCACAGACAAATTGAGACCAGTTCTTCAATTATTAAAGTGCGCTCTGAATTGGAATGCGTTTCTCTTTGTACAAGACACGATGATTGTTGCTTTGCAAATTACCGGGATTCCACAAAAGAATGTAGTGTTGGAACATCGAACAGATGCCATGCATCCTCTGTATACGCATATGGCTGGCAGTTACTTAGAAGAGGTAGGGAAATCAATAAAATATTGTTAATAAATGGTTTGAAAACAAGATGTTTTATTTTACAATTTATAACATTAAGTCATTTTTTAATTGTCAGTTTAAAATTTATAAATTGTTTAGAAACAAAAATCCAACTCTCTCGGAAAACGTCTCAAAACATCTCATATACACAGTGCTTAAAAATCATTTTCTGACCTTGCCATTCCTTTTATGTTGTTTTTTGTTGATATTTACAAACATTTTTATTGCCTTGAAATATATAATTAGGAAGATATGGTATGATCGTCAATGCGACATATCTCCGCCAGAGACCATACCACATAGAAGTTAACAACTAAAGGTCACCGTACGGCAATGAGCAAAATAAGGATAAATGTTCATATTAAAATAAGATCCCGGGTAAATATGATCTGGGTTAAGTTGTATAGATTGTTTTACCAAAACCATGGCGATGTAATTTGTGAGACTTGTATAGACGACTTTCACACGTTTTGACCTCTATAAACCATATAACCTTATTCATGATGATATTTTAGTATTCCAGACTTATATGTGGTGCTAATTTGAATCTTACTTGCAGGTAGAATCTACCAGAACAAGGTGTTTTATCATATTGGAGATACCAAGAAATGGTCTGATGCACAGGTTTGTAACTATTATTTGAAAAAGATACAGTTTAAAATAAAAATTACTATACCAAGGGCTGCATCAAACAGAATAACAATAAGAAGAAACTCAAATGACATTACAGTAAAATGAAAGAAAAAAGACAAACAAACCGTCAAAGTATCACAACAACACCAAGATTGAGCAACACTACAGTTACGTTTAGTAGTGGAAAGCTCCTTTCATGTAGATAAAACGCGCTTCTTATGTATTAAATTATAAAATTTGTATCATTGATATGTTTTAGGGAAAAAAATGTCCTTATTCTTGTTACATGCTGATAATGATCATACCATTAGTTGCATGGCTTGACTGCCTTACAAATAGTATAAATCCGTGCAATTTATGAATCCAACAATATCAAAACGGTTATTTATCTACATATAACAGTGGTTAAAGCATGGAATTTTGTTAACCAATTTTCAGTATTTAGTAATAAACCATAATAAGTATGTGTCGAAGGGTTCATGGGCTTAAAAAAAAATTGATTTTCAGCAGCAAAAGTATGGACCATAGTTGTGGTTATTATTTTTTGCTATTTAATCATCAGCGCATTGTTCCAAAAAAAGCATATTTTCCTTTTTGCTTAATGTAAATTATTGATGATTTCCTTTTTTGTTTTTAGGACTTCTGTGACAGCTTTCGCATGAGACTCGCAACTGTTAGCAGCTCAAATGAAAACGAGTTCCTTAAATCTCTTACTAACTGTAAGTTACTTTGAATTCATTACCGATTTACCAAAGTACTGTACGTACCTTTGATAACTATTTACAAAATATTGATCGATTGATTTATGTTTAACGCCCCTTTCAGCACTATTGTACTAATTCAAGTTTTTATTGGAGAAAAAATGGAGACTGGGACAGAACCACTGACCTTCGGTTATAAAACTGGCAATCCTATTCTTGTACGCACCTGCCATATATATTCGGACAGTTAAGTTATATGACTATATGTGGACAACGGTATTGTACGTTTTGATGGGATTTGATTGATACAAATATATTTATCTACGGGTATCCCATGTAGAGTATGATTTGCTAACCCTTCTGGAGCACTGGAAATAATCCCCTTTTTAGTTGGGTTTGTGTTGCATAGTCATTATTTTTATATGTGTTGTTCTGTTTCTTGTTGCGTGTCTTTTGGGTCAATTTTCGTTTTTTATCACGGCTATGTCAGTTTATCATCGACATATGATATCTCTTTGGTTTCTTCCGCCTCTCTGTTATCTTTTGCTGTAAATAGTAATAAAACATGGAAACATACATTTCATTTCGATAATGTTTGTAAATAACTTATCCAGGTGATTCTTTCTCCCGATGGTCTGACAATTTTAGATACACCTTGGCTTTTATAATTTTTGACGATTTCAATTAAATCTTATACGATGATATGTCATTAAAACTGCTATTTATGATTCGTCATTTTTCTTGATCGAAACATTCAATGACTACCTTAACTACCTGCTGGTGTTCTTATTATTCGTTCGATACATGGACTCATATTGTCCTCTTGGAAAGGAAACAGTCCTATAGAAAGTACCAGGTGACCTGTTACATGTTAAAATATCTGAACCTATCCCTGATATCTTAAATATTCAGACAAAAGTGTTACATTTTAATTTTAAATTAGTGTTTCTGTTGTGTCGTAGTTCTCCTCTTATATTTGATGTGTTTCCCCTCAGTTTTAGTTTTTAACCCGGATTTGTTTTTTTCTCAATCGATTTATGAATTTCGAACAGCGGTATACTACTGTTGCCTTTATTTACAGGTGGTTACAGAGAATTGCTAATTAGTAAACACCAAAAAAATCATTCGTTATATTTACTATAATTATAATTGTCAGAATTTATCATTTTAGATCCTAATGGAATATGGTTAGGAGGCTCAGATTCATTATCTGAAGGAACTTGGAGATGGAACAAGCCAACACGAGATATGACATTTTATGATTGGGGTCGGGTATTATTTGTTCCACAACCAAATGGGTATATCGTTAGCAACTGTCTATCATATTTTAATTGTGATCCACTTGCCACAAGCTATGAATGGGTAGACGAACCATGTAGTGTGTCGAATCCCTTTTTATGTGAAAGGTAAGATTAATAGTATGTATATCAGACGCAATATTTGACTAGGTAGCTCGGTTGACTTACTCATCTTTGTTCTTAAAATGACAGACGCCAATCGGTCTAGATCTTAAATGAGATGCGCAAATTTCGACTGTAGTATGTAGTTCATGGGTAAGACTTTTCAAGTTTATAAAGAAAATTATGTGTTTAATTATATTTTATGGCTGTACGTTATAAGTAACATAATAGTATTGTTAGATTATTTTTTCAACTTTGTTATATCAGGAGAGATAACTAAGATAAATAAGCCTCGATAATAGAATGTGTTATGAATTTACCTAAATTATTATAAAGAAAGAAAACGAGTCTGTTTACCCCATGAGCTATCTCCATAATTTATCTTAAAAATGTATGGTTTAGTTTCTTTTTTTTTTTTTTTTACACAAAACTGGCATCCATGCATATTCTACTCAAAATTTAACAATTTTGCACAACCTGTAGCGTGAAAAAAAATCTGTGACCCTTACTTTTTATTATATTTTTGAAAAAGTAGGCTAAACAACATTTTGACAAATTAGTAAAAAGTTGTTAGGATTTTACTTTAGACCACTCCAGCCCTATAAACCTTAATATTGTAACTCCAGAACCAACATATATGATAGGACGAACATGCATTTTATGTTCCTCCCGCAATAATTTACCAGTCACAATACAAAATTGTGATCAGATCAAGATATTTAGGAATAGGCTCGTAAACATAATGTCCGAGTAACTTCACAAATAATACAATATGGTCTTGATATATAGAGTATAGATGTTGACGTTGTTTATCATATTAGTTGCATGTAATAGTGTTCTTTTATTTGTCTTTGTAAATTGTTACTTTTACTGTTTAGTCTGTTTTTGGTGGTGTCAAATTGACGTGGCTAGGTGCTTATGTTTGCCGTCATTGTGTTATTGTTGAAGGTGGATTTTTGTATTCTTGTCTTTCGTGTTTGCTTGTGTGCTTTGTCTTAATGCGTTTTTGTTTTTGTTTTTTGACATGTTTGTTTGGTTTTAAAGTGATTAAGATTATAACGCAATGTTGACTGCTGTACCCCTATTTTTGACATTTTATCCAATTATGTCTGTTTGTTGTGTTCACATATTGTTGTCAATATAATGGAATTTTATGCGACAGTCATACAAGTGAGAGGTTAAGCTAGCTATAAAACAAGGTTTAATCCACAATTGTCTAAATAAGAAAATGCCTGTACCAAGTCAGGAATATGACAGCTGTTATTCATTCTTTTGATGTGTATGGAAAGGATTGCATGCGTCAAGAGATAATGAATCATTATTGATGATCGATGCATCAGACGATGGTGTCAAAATGGCAAAAATGTTTTTATGACGTTACTCTTGCAGGGGACCTAAATGGTTACTGACCGGTTTATTATGTTCATAGTTAATGAATTCGAAAATAAAAATGTAAAAACTTAAAAGTTGGTTAGGGGGTATCTTCAAAAGTCAAATCACTTCTAAGTCTTGAAGAAATATTTTGTACACATGAGGAAAGAGAAGTATATTTTACATGTTATTTATGCAGACAAGGTGTTCGGTGTAAAAGGAATCTGAAAGGGAATTTGACTACATATCATTTTCAAAGAAAACTTCTGCTCAATAAGTCAAAATTATATATTTGTAGGGTGTAGTGATTGACATGTTGTTCCCATAATTATGACCCCCTATTTTCGCCGTTTGCAGTGCTTGAAATTCAGTAAAGCAAAGATAAACACAAAGCTACTTATTCAACACATTCTGATTAAATGTAGCGCAAATTTTGAAACAAAGAACACATGAAGTGCTTTAACAATCATCAACAGAAATTATATGTTTACCCAGAAATTGACGAATAACTTCTATCAAAGGACGAGAAAACTATGTTTTGATATCATAAATGTTAATATCTAAAATATATCTTCATGCTCACTTGTAACGAATTTTATCTAAATATCGATGAGGCCTGTTCTCCTGTTTCCAATAATTAAAAGTTATTCTAAAAGCATATCATAAATCTTTCTTCTCATACATGTATCTAATTTTATTTTTTTTTGTCTCATAATTTTTTTTTTTATTCACAAAAAAAAATGTTTTTTCATGAATGATAAGTGCAAAATGGATAATTTTACACGACTTGTAGCTCGAAACATAGCATGATGACCCATACTTTTTATTGTATCATTGAAAAAGGCATGATAAAGGCTATATTTTGGCAAAGTATAAGACAATTTTATCTGAGAAAATACATACCGATGATCTACTAAAATAAAGTTTGTTTTGGAAGTGGTGTGCATTTGTTGCATTCCGATTATCATTAAGTCTGTCCAGTTGTCTGTGGAAAGGCCTATCGTTTTTGTTCTTATTATATTTTTTTCCGCCAGGTTTTGTTCTTGCAATAAATTTTTGTTTCGCAATATGTCGCTTAGATATTTCTGATAAGGTATCGTACAGTGTATGCGATTTTGAATTTCACCCTGCTTAGTCGAACAGTTTTCGTTGTAAGAGTTATTTCCCCATTCACTGTTTATCTTGTGTGTGCATCTCCTCCGTTACAAAAAAAAAAAAAAAAAGATATCGACAAAATTATCTTTCTTAATTCTTTAGCTTAAACAATATTTTATTCAAATAAATTGAATTGGATTGTGCAACAGGAATAGCCTATGTAAGCCCTCTCTACAAAACAAGGTACAATAAATTACATTTAAACAAAGCAACACATACACAAACATAATGACAAAATATAATTAATTTTTCAAAAATACCTCTTAGCTGACTGGAATGATGCTTCAAATAGTTAACTCAGATCAAAAGTATGACTATTTTAAAAATGTTTCAAATGTTAACTCAGAAAAATAAGAAAAAAAAAAATAAGAAAAAAAATGATAAAAAGTTTTAATATTCTAGGCAATAAACTCCAACATTGATTTAGGGGTATCACATTAAATTAAATTGTCTCCAGTCAGCTATTGAAAATAGAAAAATTAATAACTCATTTTTAAAACAACATGTTTGATATCATGTACTTATTTTTACTAAATTATTGCATCTGAAGAAAAACGACAGCGAGTAATAACCATAATTCTGAATTCTTCGTTACATCCTCAGGAATCTATGGCTAATTTGGATCGAAACGATTCAGTGGAATTTTATAGGAGTTATCTACCTTTACCAAATAATTTGTCGGTATTTTTTTGTTACTCATAAGCCGTTAGCCTTATATCCATAAAATCTTTTTATATTAGGTCCCTGGGTCCTAACTTAGAAAATGAAGACAATGTCAAAGGTCAAGGTCATGTTTTCAATATTGAATTATCTTTGATTTAGTATTTTCTCTGACACTTTTAAGTATACATATAAAAGAACTATTGCAAAATATTTGCTTTGTTGAAATTAAGATGTGATAGATTTGGTCTGAAACAATTTAATGAAATCTTATAGGAGTTAATGCCCCTGAAATGTCTTGATATAAGGTTAATATAAAGCCATAGAATCCTTTGCAACAGGTGACTTTTGACCTTAAAAAATGTCAACCGGAAGTGACCTTGAGAAACCGGATGTAGCCGTTTTTGCACTTTTTTCATGGAAAAATACATATATTTTGTAATAGACATACATTAACTGAGGGGGGGGGGGGGCAAGGGGTCCCAATAACAGCAAAACAGGAAATTGATTTGGCTCACAACAGATAACAAGGAATTGAAATGGACAAAAACAGATAACAGTAAATGAAATACTAAAATAATTCGGTCTTTGACAAATCAGTATTTCTTATTACGGATATAATCCTTTGTAATGCATTCTATTTTCTATGACTATGTTTTTAGTATTAATTTGTGTATCTAGAATGTGTTTAAATTACTACTCAATATATTATAATATTTTTTATACGCTTGTTTACGGAACGTATTAACATGATTATGGTATACTGTTGTCCGTCTGTTGTCAACATGTCGTACATTAACTCAAAAACTCTTTAACCAATTTGCATTAAACTTTGGGAAATTGTTTATATCTATTGACGTGAGCTCCCTTGTTGTTTTTGTTTTTTTTTTTATAAATTTTAGATTTTAAGTTTCTGGGTAATGGGGTTTTATTCAATAAAATTGGTGGTTTTTTTTTCTCCAGTTTTCTGATAATATCTCAAAAATGCTTTCACAAAGCAAGGAATTTTGGTGAATTGTGTATATCTATTAACATGAGGTCACTTTCAATTTTTATAAATTTTAGATTTTACATTTCCAAGTTAAGGGGTTTTATTAATTAAAAAGGGGGGATTTTTCAGTTTTCAGACATTAACACAAAAATGTTTTCAGCAGTTCTCATGAAACTTTGCTGAAATGTTTATATCTATTGTTGTAAACTCCCTTTCGATTTTTGTTAATTTTAGATTTTATGTTATTGAGTTAAGGGATTTTATTCATTAGAAAAAGGTGGTATTTTCTAGTTTTCAAAAATAACTCAAAAATGCTTTCAGCAGTTCTCATGAAACGTTGGTGTATTGTTTATATATATTGACTGAAGCTCCCTTTGTTGCTAATAAAAAAAAATGACCTAAAAGAGTTTGAATATTCTGACTTTTTCTAATTGACCATTTAATGAGGTGTGCGAATTTTTCTTAATAAGACTATGAGGCAAAGTGGTATATAGGGTAGAAAAATCAAAAGCACCAATTATAAGCATGCAATTTATCAAGTACTTCGAACGAATTTTGACAATCAAAAAAAAATTTATTCCACTTTTTTCAAAGGCCTTATTTGAACATTTTTTTTATCAGCTGAGGTTTTTGATTGTACCAAGTGTACTAGTAAGTAGAATACATAGTGTAGTAGGGAAACAATGGCTTGAAACGAAAGAAATTTTTGTTTGTAATGAGTTATGTACATGTGCAGCTTCGGACCCAAGTACATGGTAGGAACTTTCATTCTAATGCAACAACGTTTGTAACGTTCATTTTTTTTGGATAACGTCACTTTCTTACATGGCATCAATTGACAATTGATGCTATGGTACGTACGCGCAAGCGCAGACGGCATATGACAGATTTTAAATACATGTTTTAACTTCGTTTTCTGTCAGTTTCGTTAGAATGGAGATAACAATATTGTATTTTAAGCTCCGACGGCATCAATTGGGGATTTGATGGTCGCAAATACCCGTTTACTGTCTCCGCTAACGCGACGCCAGTAAACTTAATTTGCGACCATCAAATCCCCAATTGATGCCGTCGGAGCTTAAAATACAATACAGTTATCTCCTAATTGTACAATGTATTTGGTTCTGCTTTGAAAAGAATCACAGAGCTGAGTCTATGTACCATATTATACATGTTATATAAAAGGTTAACTGGTTGTTAGGACCTAGTCCTTAATTGAGATCCTTGTCATATATTCCGGGCCATATGTTTTCCTTTTTGTCATATTAAGAATTGTTTTAATTTAATATGTTCGTACGGGAAACAAGGAACATTATTCTCATACAAAAAATTAAGATAATTCTAAATACACATTCATAACAGCTAACAGCAAATTTATTTTCAAAATAACAGATAACAAAGAATTAAATTGCCCCATAACAGCATAACAGTTAAACCCTTGCCCCCCCTCTTAACTTATCACTATAGACCAGAAGTGATTCGATATACAGGAAACGGACAATTATCTCCTTTATTACAGGCAAAAGTATATAAAAACCATATATGTTTGGATCAGTGTGAAATAATCTATCCTATTAGACCGGTAGTGACAGTAACATTACCGAGAGTAGCACATTACTATCTTATTTCACTCAAAGTATATAGAATTCATTATTCATTGTATCAGTATGGAGAAACTTATGATGGGATGCTAATACTAACTTTCAATAAACTGGAAAGACTTTAAAATGTTCTTTAAACAATTGCTTTTTTAAATCTAATTGTATTTGTATTTTTGGTGTCTTTCGTATAGGTTTAACAAAATATAATCCTTTATTTGAGCGTCACTGATGAGTCTTTTGTAGACGAAACGCGCGTCTGGCGTATATATAAAATTTAGTCCTGGTATCTATGATGAATTTATTTACATGTTCTATGTCTAAAGGTAAAGTTATGATGTTGAAACTGTATAACAATTTATTGATCAACTTGAGTAAAATAAGATTACTTTTATTGTTGAAAAAATGACAATATTTAACCGGCATATATCACAAAATATCATCTCGTTATATCATTGTAAATAGTATTCACTAAAATAGACGTTGTTTCAATGGCTGCCAACGGACGGTATGGGGGTCTTTACTCGTAACCTCTGCAAAATATTGTATCTATTTACATAAAAAAAAAAGATAGTGAAAAAAATAATCTTTTGTCATTTATAATGTACTGAAGTAAGGAATAGTGCTGACAACTAACGATGTGACTGGTTTTGTGATTGCAACCAATAATATATGTCATCCTAGTTCCATGGTAGTGACAGTCATTTTTTTTTTAATTATTACTGCAGATATATGTATAAGATACATTTCACTAAACTGTCATTTTTCTGTGCTGACATGCATTATCATTGATATGGTCATATTTATAAATTAACTGTTTACAAAACTTTTTGAATTTTTAAAATAATAAATCTTTTCTACCTTATGATTAGATTACCTTAGGTGTATTTGGCATAAATGTTGGTTCTCAATGCTTTTCGACTTCGTACTTTATTTGACATTTTTTTTTTTTTTTTTTGATTTGAGCGTCACTGATGTGTCTTTTGTTGATGAAACGAGCGTCTGGCGTAAATTCAAAATTTAGTCCTGGTATCTATGATGAGTTTATATATAACCACTGGGTCAATGCCACTGCTGGTGGAGTTTTAATTCCCCGAAGGTACCTCCATCCCAGTAGTCAGCACTTCTGTGCTGACATGAATTTTCATTGATATGTTCATATCAATAAATTAACTGTTTACAAAACTTTTTGAATTTTTGAAATACTAAAGCTTTTCGGCCTCAGGAATCGATTACATGAGCAGTATTTGGCAAAACTTTTAGGAATTTTGGTCCTTAATGCTATTCAACTTCGTACTTTATTTGACCTTTTTAAACTTTATTGGATTTTAGCGTCACTGATGAGTCTTTTGTAGACAAAACGCGCGTCTGGCGTTAGATAAAATTTAGTTCTGATATCTATGATGAGTTTATTAGTTATGAACATTTTTGATTTTTTCACTTTTTTTTGTTTCAATGTCAACATAAGTAATTGTGAAAATTCCAAAGTCAGGTGAAGATGCTCGATGGCAATCTTTATTGTTAAGTTTCATACTGATCAAGGTTCGTCTTAAAGAAGTAAATCGATCAAAATGGATGATGAAGAAAAAGAATCATACATAAAGATGTTTTGTATTTAAAAATATTCATATTCTTTTGCAGGGTTGTTCGTGTTGATGGAGACACCTGGCCAATTGAAGATTAACAACACATTCAAGTACTGAAGAAGAAAACTGTTCTTTTATAATAGGATTTTTAATTACTGTTGCTTTACTGTCTGGCAGAGCATCATATAGGTTATGATAATGTTACAACTCTAAGCCATTCATTTTTAGTTTTAATTTTCAATTTGGTGTCTTCTACTTCCTTTGTTTTAACAAAATTGCAGACTGTATTAGCAGAATGTTTCATCGGCTCCAGAAGAATTAAGGTGATCTATGTTGGTATTGCAAACTAAATCATGGTCTTCAACATCGTACTTTACTTTCCTTATCTAACTTTACTAGTTTGATGGGTCTTTTATAAAATATAAGCGCGTATGGCGAACACCATTTTAATTCCAGTATCTATGCTGAGTTTATACATAACAATATCAATTAGTATGACGTTTCAATTGTTTATTTAAATCTTGTTCCGTGTGCAATATTTATGGAATTATACTGTATATGTATAATGGAGATGCATACCTGACTTGTTTTTAAACTTCATGTCTTCAGTTTTTTTTAAGGTGGGAGGAATGTAACAGCGACCTATGTTTTAGAACAGTATTATGTCCCTTTAAAATGGACTGTTGTAAAATTAACATTTTTAAAATTACTATTGTTAATATGAATTATTGATAAAAATTGTTGTTTAGCATGTCAATATATTTAGTTACATTATTGTGCTTTAATTATTCTCAGATTTTGTTGAATTTGCAACTTATAATTTAGTTATAGAGTGTTTATATTTGAATAGTATTTGTTGAATAATCGCTGATTTAAATAATTGTACTGGGCTTGTTTTCATAAGCCACTTTGGTTGAATTAACGACCTCTCATTTTAGCTTTTATTTAAGAGCTTACTGGTCTTGCACAGACTTCATTGCCTAACTGGTCCAGCACAGACCTCACTGCCTTACTGTTCTTGCACATACCTCAGTCCCCGTCGTACACGAAAGGTCTACCACAGACCTCAGTCATTGTCTACACGAAAGGTCTACCACAGACCTCAATCACGGTCTTCACGAAAGGTCTAGCACAGACTTCGCTGACTAACTGGTCTTGCACAGACCTCGCTCACTGTGTACACGAAAGGTGTTGTCTACACGTAAGGCGTTGTCCACACGAAAGGTGTAATGTATTTTACTACATCTAGACACAATGTCGCTATTGTGTCTAGCATTATAATGCAAATAGACAATTTTTTAATGACTGATTGAGCTATGTCACTTTTATGTGAATTTTTTCTTGCTTTTCATATACATGTTTCATGTTTTTATCTTTACAAGTCTTTACAAGATTGTTGATATTTGTTGAATTGTAATTTGCTAATAAACTATGAAAACTTGCTAGTGTTAAGTTTTGCAAAGCCAAATATGAAGGATCAGAGACTCAGGATTCCAATACCTACTCTTTACATGGTCTGGGGTAAAATATGTAAAAGTTGACACAGAAAATACACAACGTAAAAACCCCTCCGGTTACAAAAGATACAAATATTGAGACCGGCACACTTTATGTGCAACTGAGAAACTGTGTCCCATTAATTCCAACCGCAACCAAATTCGGGATGTTCAGTGTCAGGGTATTCGCAGACAATAATAGGACAGAGTGTCCGTACTGTACGAAAACAGACCATCCATCCTATCGATGTGCAAACAAACCCTCCCGTCAAAATCAAGCGGCACGCAAATGTTATCAATGCAAAAGTACTGCACATACAATTAAAGATTGTTCCCACTCCGAAAAGTTATGCTACCGGTGCGGGAAAGAAGGTCACATACAAAGGGATTGTCAGACTGATGACCAAGAAATGCATGGTGACTATGTACATGACATTCAGGAAGGCAGAGACGCCAATAAAGATGACTCGTTTACCGAGGATAATAACACAGAGGAAGTTATTATTGATCTAAACAAAACCACTGAAAGTGTGACTGATCTAAACAAAACCACTGAAAGTGTGATTGAAAAAAAAACCGCTACACTCCCGACTTCTCAAACAATAATATTTGGTGCATCCAATTGCAGTCGCCTTAGAATTCGGGACCCAAGTGTAAATATCATAGCGGTATCAGGCACCACTCTTGATCAAATTGACAAACTTGTTTGCCAATCTGACTATATAGTGAATGCTGACTATGTTACTAATGTGATTTTATCATTAGGGACAAATGATATCAGTAAGCACAGGAGTGACACCGAGCAAATAACGACAAATCTCACGACATGCATAGATGCAGTTAAAACCTAATATCCAAAATGCACGCATTGGCATATGCAGTATTCTACCAAGAAGAGGTAAGAGTGTCTCTATACAAGAATTAAATACAGCAGCAAGATCTGTCAATAGTTTTTCACAAAAACTCTGTGTAAAAAGTCAAGTGCTGAAATACATTGACCTATGGGACGAATTCGCTCCGAACAAAACACCATACCGAGCACTGTTAGACTTGAACGACCCGAATGGGGTTCATATCAGCATGTTCGGTACAGAACTGTTAGAAAATATATTCGAGGACTTTATTAATTCAGAATGTGAAGGTGAATATCAAACCCCGAGTAAAAAATGTAATCGCAGTTCAAGTTCCACTCCTGGCTCAAGCGAGAAACAAGTAACCAAGAAGCCCAAATCATACTAACTAATTATTTACAATATATATAGCTTGCAAGAAACACATAGCTCCAGCGAGGTCGAAACGAAATGGAAAAACGAATGGAAGGGGGACAGTTTTTGGAATCATGGATCAAGTGTTTCAAAAGGTGTAGCGATTCTTTTTCGGAAAAATTTAAATTTGAAATCTCTAAAAACGGCCAAGATAGTAATGGTAGAACAATTTCTGTACATGTTAAAACACCATGTAATAACGGGATTTTTATTTACAATATTTATGCTCCCAATTTGGCTGGTGACAGAAAAAACAGAAAAAATATGCTTACTGATAACAATAATAGAAATACCGTTCTTGGGGATTTTAAGGTTCATCATAACCTTTTGGCTAATATGGCCGTATTTACACCACAAATTTTACTCTGAGTACAGACAAGCCTATTCATCTGCACAAGTTTTAAGGGATGACAGGAACTAGATATATAAATTGTAACATTTTATGTTTTAGAAAATTATAAACTTTACTAGATTTTGCTTTCCAGTTTTTTTCGTTCCTGCAGAAGGTGCCAAAATAGACTAAGTCGGGAAAGAGGTTTGAGAATCTCCCCTCATATAATACATGTTGTGAGTAGTATTGATTTAAATGGAAAATAGATGGACAATTGACATCTGCAGACAATAGGTAATTTAAACTGTGTAAATGAGTGGACCGTATCAAATGAAACTCGGGTGTTTGTTTATTTTGCTATCTTCTGCAGACTGGAAAAAGCTAGACATCAAAATCCAGGTAAGTTTTTGATTTTCTGAAACGTATACTCACAGTGTGGGAACGGAACTGTACGGTTTTCTAATAATTTGGTCATTCGGGAGACTGTCAAGCGGTGCTCCGACATTTGCAAAATAACAAGTTGCTTGATGGAAACTTTGACGAATTCTTATGTTCCTATATAACGTTTCTGCTTCAAGTTTTGATAGCTAAAACATTCTTTATATAAATATGAACCAATAAAATAACAAGAAAGGTATATGCATCCAAACGTTTTCCTAAGAATGGTGGAGCTCCGTGTAAAACTATCAAAACTGTCACACAACAGCGATAAAAAATGTCAAATAAACATCGAAAAATCAATGTTTGCTACCTGAATTTTCACATGTACCTTTTCTGATATATAGTCTTACCTGTCTGAAAGTTTCAAAGCTATTGTCCCAGTAGAAATCTAAATACATTCATTTTCTCCATGTCGGATATTTTTATTGACTGTACAATCATTTGCAAGTTTACTGTAATATCACTCGGAGCCTTCCTGTACAATCGCTTGGAGCTTTTCTTTTCATCGTTTGGCCAACTAGACTACTCCGAAAAGAAGGGTAACCTACTTTACCTTGGTATGACTTCACGGCCCAGCTAGCAAGCAAGCTAGTCAAAGGTATTACTTTTTCCTACATACTTATTGCATTTTGCTGTAATAGTTTTTAGTGGCATATGACTAATTATAATGCTTACTACTATCTCTTCTGCCACATTCATGATCAGTTTATGTTTTCCATGATACTTTGTCACATAAATATTTATTAATACATAATAAAACAATACAATATATGTCTGGCATGATTTTTCTCTCCTTTTTCTGTTACGATTTAATAACAGTTACTTATTTGGTAGTGTTATCATTTTTTAAAACCTAAATCACACACTCAAAGGTGTTAATGATGCTTGAAGCTTTTATTTGAATGGATGCAGCCTGCATTAGCGGATCCGGTATGCTGGGAGAGGGAGTTTTGGTGGTTGAAACCCCATTTTCCCGATTTTTTTTAATTTTGTTGACGTTTCAGGGTGTTCCGTGGTTTGGATCCCCCTTTTTCAGAATCCCACCTGGTCTGATATCGTCAATGATAGTATGATGATCCGATCATTTATCTGATTTTTTATATTTTGGTCTTGTGCTGTGCTAGTTTTGGGGAGAAATGAGCGCACACAGACATTTTTAACCCTGCCAAATTCTTTATGTACCTGTTTCAAGTCAAGAGCTCGTAGTTCAGTGGTTGTCGTTGGTTCATGTCTGTCATATATGTTTTTTGTAAATTGTTTTATTATGAATTAGGCCGTCAGTTAAATTCGAAAGGTATTGGTTCTTATTGTTCATGTCGGGACCTTTTATAGCCGACTATAATTGCTTAAATCTATTTATTTTTTGAACTTAGATAATCATATCACATCTCCTTATTTTTATATTGAAGATATAAATGTGGTTTGATAAAAATGTTGTTCTCACTAAAAAAACCACAAAAAAACAACTGTTTCGTTCGTTTGTCGGATGCTATAGTTTGGAATATTGAAAAGTTCCTGAATCGTGACATCGATATAAAAAAAAAATCATGTTGAAGAATTTTGTGTTTTCTCTGTCTTTCAGATAACAAGTCCTCTCCCATCCTTGATGAAATTTAATTTTACTGGAGCTTTTTCTACCAGTTGCTATAGCTTGTAATAAATAGACATCTCATTTGAAATTATGCCATATCTTCTTATTTTAATATCATGTTTATTGACATATACGTGTATTTTCTTGAATCAGTGGTTAGCTACCACCATTCCACATTCGAATTCCTTGTTATAGTTACCAAATTTAAAGGTGTTGGGTATGTGTAGATTCATAGGAGCTAAATTTCACGAGAAAGCTGTGGGTCTTCACATAACCAATCACTTTTTTATTTGGTAAATTACATGTGTCAAAGTTAACAACTGATATCACAGGAAAGAAAATGTGTTACATTGTAGTTTCTGGCTAAAAGTGTGAGATAACTTACATACGCCACATGACCATTTTCAATCTTCTGGTAAACCAATCAGAGGGTCGATATGGAACTGTGGTGTATGTGTCGATACCCTCACACTTTTGCAATGGAAAATCAAACAAACTATAGTACATATCAAGTTACAATATCCCGATCCAGTGATGAAAAATTCTTTGTTGTATTGTTCAAATATGTATTTATTATTATTTTTTAAATTGCTGGTAAATAATATATTAAGTAAAATTCAAAACATGCTAATTACCCTTCCAGAGAATCTAGTCACCTTTTCGGTATATATCAATATTAATTTTATTTTGTACGAGGATTTTTTTCATTTTTATTTTAGATTAGATTCTTAACATATTTTGTACTGTCCTCTTCTTTTCGTCTTGTATACTTATCCAGTGGTTGTGTGTTTATGTGTTTATGTGTTACATATTTGTTTTTCGTTCATTTTTTGTACATAAATAAGCCGTTAGTTTCTCGTTTTACATTGTTATTTCGGGACATTTTATAGCTGACTATGCGGTATGGGGTTTGTTCTTTGTTGACGACCGTACGGTGACCTATAGTTGGTAATTTCTGTGTAATTTTGGTCTCTTGTGGAGAGTTGTCTCTTTGGCAATCATACCACACCTTCTTTTTTTTTATATCTATTGTAAACATTTTGTTTTTGTCTCTGATAAAGTCACCTTAAAAGGGTTCCTTAATAGAATCTTAATAGTCAAAATGACTGGTTTTATGCTTATTTTCACTTCAAATACCATAGATGAATTTGATAGGACAGCAAGAAACAACCAATGCAATGCATATGCAATGAATTTAATAAATTTGGCCAAGCAATTCTACAGGAAAGCTCCAAGCGATTGTACAGGAAGGCTCCGAGTGATATTACAGTAAACTTGCAAATGATTGTACAGTCAATAAAAATATCCGACATGGAGAAAATGAATATATTTAGATTTCTACTGGGACAATGGCTTTGAAACTTTCAGACAGGTAAGACTACATATCAGAAAAGGTACATGTGAAAATTCAGGTAGCAAACATTGATTTTTCGATGTTTATTTGACATTTTTGATCGCTGTTGTGTGACAGTTTTGATAGTTTTACACGGAGCTCCACCATTCTAAGGAAAACGTTTGAATGCATATACCTTTCTTATTATTTTATTGGTTCATATTTATATAAAGAATGTTTTAGCTATCAAAACTTGAAGCAGAAACGTTATCAAAGTTTCCATCAAGCAACTTGTTATTTTGCAAATGTCGGAGCACCGCTTGACAGTCTCCCGAATGACCAAATTATTAGAAAACCGTACAGTTCCGTTCCCACACTGTGATACTTCATATAACTTTTATATAGCTAGTTCCTGCCATGCCCTAAAACTTTCCTAGATGTACCAGTTTCTCTGTACTCATAGAAAATTTTGAGGGGTAAACACGGCCATATTTTTAAATTCCTTATGATGAACCTTAACTGTGCACTCTTATAAAAAATCAATTAAAAAAAATTATCCAGCGTAACAAATTAATAGACGTGTGGAGAAAATGATACCCTAAAGACAAACAATATACTTTTTGTCGGGGTTACTCAAGGTCACGAATTGATTATATCTTTATAAGTAGTTACATCCCAGCTCCTTTGTTCTTACAGGGGTGATCTGAGCCGGATCACCCCTACCAGATCACTTCAGTTTGAGTTTCTTTGTTATGTATACTTTCCTTTGTAACATTTTGGCGGGAATGTCAAATCCACTATAAAACTTATAATTACTTATACAGGTCGAAAACACTACCTTATATGGAAATGCATATATTAGCATACTTATATTTTGGCACATGTTATTGTTTATTTACGTGTGGCGCAATTTATTTTTACCAAGGTTTTTGACCAATCCACTAAATGAGTAACAATGCATGATGGAATACTACGTGTTTACAACCAATCAGGAACACGTGTTATTTACTGAACTACAACACATTTTTCGTGCAATGCGGGATTCACAATTGGTTTTAAAGAAAAAATGTGTGATCTTTGAATTTTGTGTTCGTTAAAAAGGCGAAGACTCGGTTTTCCGTTTTTAGGACAAAGAATATGCTTCTTGTTCTACATCTTCCAATCATGAATGTTTTTATATTCGCACTAGATGAAAACGTTAAACAAGAAAAAGCATATATTACAACACCAGCCTATCATGAAAACGAGGTTCCCTCTGATATATTCATGTACAAATTTCAAGACATATGTTCAACTAAATAGAAGAACTTTTGCGCGATTTTCTTGGATAGGAACCAGGTCCAACATTAATGTCTTCAGCTATTTCTGTAGAAAATCAAGCTATTGTGGCATTGTGGTTCACAATGTTGTTAACCGTGTCTGTTATTTATAGAATGAGGACAAACGGACCGTATTCCACTTACTTTTTAAATATAATAAAATTGGGAATGGAAATGGGGAATAGGTCAAAGAGACAACAACCCATCAAAGAGCAGAAAACAGCTAAAGGCCACCAATTATTCTTCAACACAGCGAGAAAATCTCGCATCCGGAGACGGTTCTCAGCTGGCTCCTAAATAAAAATGTGTACAAGTTCAGTGAAATGGACTTCATACTTAACTCCAAAACATATAATTAAATGAACTAAAATCAAAAACATACAAGACTAACAAAGGCCAGAGTCGAGTTGGGACAGGGGCAAAAATTCGACAGAGTTAAACATTTTTTGTGAGATCTCAACCCCCACTTTTCCCGTCTAACCAATGTAGAATAAAGAAACACACAGCAAAATGCACAGTAAACATAAATTTAGTCCAATGTCAGAACAGGCAATGTCAACTAAGCAAAGTGACAATGATACATAAATTAACAAAGGACTACTAGCCGTTGCTGTCATCACAGCCTTATATCTTAATTAGTATGTTCCAAAATTACGTATCTCTTGTTGCAGCAACACTAAAATTTTTGCCACTAAACTTTTTTTCTCCAAATTTCCGACTTTTTATAAGTTTATTTTGATGTAATTTGTCTATTTATAATGTGCAAGTACTTGAAAGTTTAACACAAGTTGAATGGGATTCATTTAAACTATTTAAATATTAAAGTCAAAAATTGAGATTTTGATCTGCATGGCATGTATACTCCCTTACGCATTTATAGTAGTCTCGACTTGTAACGAAGTCAATAATGGATTAAATAATTTTATTATGTAATTAAAAGTCAAGAAAAATTCTAAAGTTCAAATGTTCGAATGTTCACAAAGTGTCTTTCATGTTGAATTGTTCGAATGTTCAATAACTCATCACACGGTCACGTGATCGTATAGTGGTAAAACTGTTCAGTCATGATGGAGTTCATTCGGATATTAAGAGCATGAGTTCCAGCCTACCCACGAGGAGGGAGGCCTTGGCGGAATCTCCTATCGGAATCTATCTGTACGAAATCTCCTGTACCAATCTATCTCTGTTCGAGTCCAAAGCTGGATCTTATATAGTTCAGAGGGTCATCCATCAGCTTTCACCAATAGCCATAAATGTCACAGTTTATAGAGTAGTCTAGCTATTAAATAATATATGTACTAGGTTGGGCAGTTGACTAACGCCGGCAAAATGCATGTACGAATGTCTGGAAGCTACATGTACTTTTACTTGAAGTTGTATTAATTATGTTACTAGTAAATTTTGTAACAAGCTTCAAATGACAATCATTAAAAATGTTCGAACGAATGGAAAACAACTGGCATATTCCTAGCAGTTACGGACCAAGAATTTTTCATAAGGGGGGCCCGCTGACTGACCTAAGAAAGGAGGCGCTCCAGTCATGCTTCGGCGATTCCCTATAGCTATATAATCAACGAGAAGGGGGGCAGGCTCCCTAGCCCCCTGAATCTGTCGATGTACAGGCATTTTCTTATGTAGAAAGTGGTGGATTAAACCTTTTTTTATAGGTAGCTTACCTCTCACTTATTTGACAGTCGCATACAATTTCAGATTAATGACAACAATGTGTGAATAAAAGAAACAAATTGCAAGTAGGACTTAAATAACAAAGACTGCAAATATCAACTTTTTCACGTTGAAAAGCCTTTAAGGGGTCTAATAAGTCAAAGACAATAATCAATTCCTAGATTGATTTCAATTGTATACATATTAGAAAATAGATCCTATCAAAAGTGGTTTTGTTTTGTTAACATGAATGATGATTTTTAATAAAATTCTTTATTTGAGAATTTTGGCAAAAAAATTTGATTTGCCTAGGTAGAAAAGGTGCCATTTTCTTGTTCCGAAAGTCTTTGGTTTTATAGACTTGGGTACATGCTGTGTCAAGTTTGTCATTAGAGTATTGGGCATTACAGTTTTCTAATTTTTTTTATATAAATTTGTGATGAGTTGATGTGATTTTTTTTTCATAATTAAAAAATAAGGCAATCGTTAAGTGTATAATTGTTTGCGCCTTTCCTAAGTAAGACCTATGTCAAGAATCTGATCTTCAGTAGTTGTCGTTTGTTGATGTCGTTCATAGGTGTTTCTTGTTTCTCGTTTTTAATATAGATTAGACCGTTGGTTTTCCCGTTTAAATGGTTTTTCACTAGTAATTTTGGGGCCCTTTATAGCTTGCTGTTCAATGTGAGCAAAGGCTCCGTGTTGAAGACCGTACTTTGACCAATAATGGTTTACTTTAATAAATTGTGACTTGAATTGAGAGTTGTCTTATTGTCACTCATACTACATCTTCTTATATACATCATGCACATAGACAGGCATAGGTGACTTATTGCATTTAGTCATGATGAGACCGGTTAAAAAAGGCTCTGAAGAGTCAAGGATTTAGAAATAATGGTTAAAACTGCATGTCAAATAACACAGAAAAGTCTTATTCATTGAGGTATTCTTATTTAACTTCAAGATCTCCTGAAGTAAGTGATATTTCATAAATAAATAAACCGGCCATACCAGATATCGATTTGAACATATAGCCTTAAGTTTCAATTTCAAACATAGGAGTCTGGAGTTTTTTTCTCCATTCTGTATACTAGAGCTCTTACTTTTATATGAAATGACTATTAAACAAACAGAGGGAAAAAATCGCTTGTAGGCCACCATCTTGAAAATCTCTAAACCGTCCTTGGAAGTACGGTTAAAGGTTTCATTAACCAAATAACCAATTGGTTAAGAACAAAAATTAATAAAACATTGAACCAATAACCAAACTTCAACCAGGTTAATGATTAAAGAAAATAAAACACGCCTTATATTGGTTGACAGTTTTTCCACTAATTCCACGTGTTTTCAGGTGATAGTAAACTCGTAATAGCCCACAATGCATTGTAGTTCATTGAGTCCATTGGTCAGTTTTTCAAGGCCGTATTTGGCCTTGTGTTTGGGAAATTACTATTCTGACGTAAGGAAATCTAGAGTTCTCGGAAAAGACTCTATCAAATTCACGTAGAAAAAAATCAGTGTATATGCTGGGATTCGAACTCAAGAACTATAGCATATCAAGCCACGACACATACCACTTCACCAGGAAGACTCGATACGAACTGACAGTAATTTAACATACTTCTAAAAATGGAAGCAAGATTTTTCGGGAAAAGCTTTAATTATTAAATCCTTTGTACTGTCTGTCATTGGACACAAAATTAAAATGAGAGGTATACCGGATATATACGAAAATCAAATAAATAATATTATATGGTCCTTTAAATGGGATGGGAAAACAAACCAAATGGCAAGAACAGTGTGCTGTTTACCGAAAGAAAAAGGGGGATAGGAATGATAAACTTAAGGGACTTTATTAAATCAAAACAGGTGAAAAGTATGTACAGTATTGTTAACTCAAAAACACAAAAATGGAATGCAATAGGAAAATACTGGTTAACCTCACTAGACGAAAAATATGATACAGACTTTTTTTTATGCTCTTGTTCAAACACTACATGTTTTAGGCAAATACAAATGTTCAAATATTATAAAGAACTTTTAATTTCCTGGACTGAATTACAGAAAATCCAAAAATCGGTCGCGAAAGAGAACCTTTTAGAAGAAAATATATTCGGCAATTGTAAATTTTAGTTCAAGGGACATGCATTATATTATGCAAATGTTGCCTCTAGTGGAATAAAAAAAAATAAAAGATATAATAAATCCTTTAAATCTTTTTTTGATATTTTTAACAATCTTAAAGATAAAAGGAATTGGATAGCACAACATAGCTGCATTAAATCTTCGTTAACACCTCAACAAATTGACGTTTTAAAAACCGACTCTATCATACAAAGTCATTCTGATAGACCTATAAAAATAATAAATTCTTGTCAATTTATAATTTATGATCCGTGTTTCTATTGATAAAGATTTGAACGAGCGATGAACTTTCTCCAGCTGTTTAAGATTTAAATGTGTGTAACGGTACAGATTAGATCTGTCATAGATACAGACTTACAGCGACTGATGAAGTATAGCAAATTGCCACCTAAGTTAAAGTAATCAAATCAATTAAGAATGACTAATGTTTATTATATATAATTACACAGACTTGTATTCAAGTTATAATATATACAAAAGAAATAAAAAAAAAAACATAATATAATATAATACAAAATATAAAATTGGCGTTACGGGCAACATGCTAGCAATTGATATGTTTTTAAAAAATAAAAATAATACATATCTCAATTAGATTCACATTATTCGAGCATCTATCGCGGCATTTGCACTTGACGACAGAGTGTAGATGTGGTACCGTGACTTCAAATAACTTTGACCATATACTTTAAGGAGAAAGTCACGAGCCACTTTAGTATACATCAAACAGAAACATAACTCGTAGAGTATTGAATGAAACCTCAAACAATGTGAACCTAATAGCAAAGCAAGCCTTTTAAAAGAGAGTATTAAATGAATTGAATGTCCCTTTGGTATCTTTCGCTTCTCTAGTACAGAGGCAGAATGTTATATTTTCGGCACTGATATTGTGATTGTTTCTTTAACTTAAAGCATGCGAAGATGTTCTTTCAATGTAACAGTTTCGTTCTATATGTGACCTTTACCCTCAAAGATTTAAAATCCAAACCACCCGATTCCTCTTGCGCATCGTCCCTATACAAAAATAATACCGCTCGTCGTGTCATAGAGACATAAGCATCGTTAACAGTGATCAGCTTGGACAGTTTAAGCAAGACCCAAATGTCGTATTCTACAGTACATCACCCCGAAAAAAGATTCCCAGGTTACTTATAGATACAGTTGAGAATTATACCATAACATAGGTAACTGCCAGCTCATGGGTTACAGACCCTTTTAGGAAGTTCAATGTTGTGGAATGCTCCATCCCTCCTTCACGAAAAATGTGTTGTTGTTTTAGCAGACAAGGCCTCACACAATATTTCATTTTTACAGTGTTGTTACATTATAACATTTAATGTTTCTACACATTACACTACTAGGCTCAGTTGAAAGACAGAGTACTATCATCGCATTAAACAAAGTTTTTCTACACAAATGAGAAACGTGGGTTCAAATTCCTTGTGCAAAATGTTACTTTGTGAAGACCAACTGATTTCCTCTACACATACACTGGTGATTAAATCATCAAAACAATGGAATTTTTGATTTACAACATATTCGTTGAGTTCGGGGGATGAAATTTTAGTGGGCAGACGGTATTCCAATGTGTACTTATAGTGCACCACTACTGCCCAACTTGTTTTGTGTATTCAAATGAAGCAGCATTGATTCAAAACCTTCTAAAATAAACAAAAGAAGAAGCACCTTACAAAGTTATTTTATTTCGCTTTCAGATATATGAATGATACTCTGTCAGTCAGAAACCCACATTTCAACGAGTGCTTACATTTCATATATCCCAGTGGATACCACCGAAGGAGTCTGTTTCATATCTTGATCTTTTCCTCGATTTTGACATCGACGGAAGACCTCAAACTAAAATATATGACAAACGGGATAATTACAACTTTGTTATTGGCAACTTCCAACAACAGTAACATACCATTTACTCTATCGTATGGTGTCACACTATATGGACTCTGACAGGGTTTGTTCCTTCAACAAAAAATGCTCCGACAGAATTATGAAAAAGATCGAGTGAAATCGACACTACATACATTTTATGCTCACCATCAGGAATTGGGTTGGCCGATACGACGTGTTGGTGCCTCAACTCACTGGGGACATCGATACGTTGTGTCAGTTTCTCAACTCACTAGCGAAATGTTTTCTCTGTCTTAGATCGTTTTATGTCAGACTTTTGGTCTGGGTTTATTTACATGTTGTATCCTATATCTCATTGCGATTATTTTTACTAAGTGTGAATTAGTATGGTAAGTCTAGTGTTGCATGTACAGCAGAAGACACTCATCAAGTCTGCGCACCAGGATGTCAATCCCTCAGCTTGTGTTTGTTACCTTGATTTTCCTGATCCTACATTTTAATTTATTTGCGAGATTCGAACATCGTTTGACTACTGTTACCTTATTATAAAGGGCCGAAGCCTCATCAAAGGGAGAGTTTAAATAAATGACATCCGTACTCATAAGTTGTATTACAGTAGCTCCGTTTCGTCGTATTTGTGGTTTGCGTGCTTTGTATATTTAAAAAAGAAGATGTGGTATGATTGCCCATGAGACAACTGTCGACAAGAGACTAAAACGACACAGACATTAACAACTATAGGTCACCGTACGGCCTTCAACAATGAGCAAAGGCCATACCGCATAGTCAGCTTTAAAAGGCCTCGATATGAGTATGTAAAACAATTCAAACGAGAAAACTAACGGCCTTATTTATATAAAAAAATGAACGAAAAACAAATATGTAACACATAATCAAACGACAACCACTGAATTACAGGCTCCTGACTTGGGACAGGCACATTCATAAATATTGTGGCGGGGTTAAACATGTTAGCGGGGTCCCAAACCTCCCCCTAACCTGGGACAGTGGTATAACAGTACAACACAAGAACGAACTATAAAAATCAGTTGAAAAATATTTGTGTTTCTTTGTTACATATGACGTGGCTCTGTACCTATACGTCATTGTGTTATTGTATTATGCTAAATTTTTGTATTCTTGTCTTTCATTTTTGCTAATGTACTCTGTTTATATGCCTTTTTGTGCTTCTTTATAACACATTTTTATGTTTGTATATTGATTAAGAATATAACACAATGTTGACTTCTTTACCCCTAGTTTTGACATTTTTACCTATTATGTCTGTTTGTTTTGTTCACACATCATTGTCCATATAATGATTTTTTTTTACCACTGTCATACAAGTGTTAGGTTTAGCTGACAGTTGTTATCCATTTGTTTAGTGTAAAGTTAAATCACAAAAATACTGAACTCGGAGGAAAAATCAAAACGGAAAGTCAACAATCAAACTGCAAACTCCAAACATCAAACGAATTGATAAAAACTGTCATATTCCTGATTAAGGTAAAGGCCTTTTCTTATGTAGGAAATTGTGGATTGAACCTGGTTTAATAGCTAGCTATACTGCTGACTTGTATGACAGTCGCATCAAATTCCATTATATAATATTTACTACGATGCATGAACAAAACAAATAGACATAACAGTCAAAAATATCAAAATAAAGCAGTCAACAATGTGTTATAATCTAAATTTCTTAAAACAACATACAAGTATGTAACAAAGAGGCACAAAATGGCATATAGAACAAGCAGATTATCAAAAATTGAGAACAAGAATAGGATATATCAAAAGGTTGTCTTGTATAAAAATTAAGAAATACTTGAAAAATCAATTTTCCGACTCCTTCCTACAAAAAGTTACAAAAAATATCGAACTCCAACGAAAATTCAAACAAGAAACTCCCTTATCGATAAACAAAATCAAAAGTTCAAAGTTGATATTTTGGTTATTCTTTTTAGTTTCCTGTTTCTTTTGCTTCATCGTTTCTACGTATTATCAATGGTTTTCAAATATAAGGTTCCAATGTAGGATAAGCGATTTGACGCACGCATTTATAAAGTGTTTCTTTCATTTCAATATTATCTTGTATAACATAAATGTTATCAAGTCTTGTGTATGCATATTTATTGAACTAGGTGTAATTCCAGATAATTTCATGGATGGACCATTAATTCAAAAGTGTTAAAATTTTAAACTGGCGAAAAACGAATTCTGAAAAAGGATGTTATAATAAATGGTTATAAAAAATAAATTAAGTGTATGTAGTACTGTAATAGCATAAATGCAACCCATACCATCACTGCAAAATAGATAAATTGATAACTTTTTGATCTATAGATAGCATTTTTTTTAATATGATATGCTTATTATAAAAACATGTTGTTGTTTTTGTTTGTTTGTTTGTTTTAACTTTGTCTGAGTTGTCAACTACAAATGTTTTGATGTGAATTTTCTCAGCTTTGGTTTAAGAGCATCTTTATTTCTTACAAATTGTTGATGACTTAACATTTCAATATCTTTATATTGGGTTAACAAGATCTATTTCTATGATAAGCTATTATATAATGTAATATTGGATTATCGTTTAATGTTTTCATTAATTATTATATTGTTGTACTTATATATGGATTGTTTATTTTTGCATGAGCTAAGTTTTTACTTTGAATAAGTACAAGTAACAACCAGTGAATAAATGATCTTGACTTTGCGCAAGCATGCACAGTTAGTGCGCCAATATAAGAACAAAGCTGTATATTATATTCGTTTTCCGTTAATAACAACGAAAAAAAGAAAAATGAAACCGACAGTTCTTTTTTTCCCCGTTTTATGCCAGTGCCTCGTTAAGAATTGAAGAAATACAAGTCAAATAGCTTGTGGTATGATACAAATAACAAAAATATAATGAATAAACCGTCCAATAAACGATTTATACGATATTCCCGGGCTAGAGTTTCCTATTATGATTTTCTTGATAGAGGGTTGTCAATAGGAAGCTTTTAAACCAAGAGTTCCAAATGGTGAAGTTGTAATCATCCCTTCGTAAATTTAGCGGACGCCATCATGCGTTTGTTCACTGTAATTGAATGACCGTATAACCGTTTCACAGATGATATCGAATATGCTCCTTATGTCGTTACTACAATCCCCTCCCCTTTTCACGAATGTGACTTATCGAATCAAAATTGAGAATTGAAATGGGGAATGTGTCAGAGAGACATCAACCCGACCATAGAACAGACAACAGCAGAAGGTCACCAACAGGTCTTCAATGCAGCGAGAAATTCCCGCACCCGGTGGCGCCCTTCAGCTGACCCCTTTATTACTATTTACTGGGTTTGTAATAACATGATCAACACGACGAGTGCTACATGTGTAGCAAGATATGCTTACTCTTTCGGAGCACCGATGACCACCCCCAGTTTTTGGTGGGGTTCGTGTTGCTTGGTCTTTTGTTTTATATGTTGTGCCTTGTGTGTTGCATTGTCATTTGTATTTTGTTCACGTCAGTGTTTTTGTTGTTTCGTTGTTTTCCTCTTATAGATGATTTGTTTCCCTCGTTTTAAGTTTGTAATCCGGATTTGTTTTCGTCTCAATTGAGTTATGAATTTTGAACAGCGGTATACTACTGTTGTCTTTATTTGTATGTTTGTCTATTTGTCTGTTTGTCTTTTTCATTTTTAGTCATGGCGTTGTCAGTTGATTTTCAATCAATGAGTTTGACTGTCCCTCTGGTATCTTTCGCCCCTCTTTTATAACAGGATTTATAATTGAAAAAAAAATATGAAGAAAAAAAAAGAAAACATCTGCAAATAATAGTTATCAAAAGTACCAGGATTATAATGTTATACGCCAGACGCGCGTTTCGTCTACATAAGACTCATCAGTGACACTCAGATCAAAATAGTTAAAAAAGCCAAATAAATACAAAGTTGAAGAGCATTGAGGACCCAAAATTCCAAAAAGTTGTGCCAAATACGGCTAAGGTTATCTACTCCTTGGGTAAGAAAATCCTTAGTTTTTCGAAAAATTCTAAGTTTTGTAAAAATGACCATATAATTGATATTCATGTCAACACCGAAGTGCTGACGCCTGGGCTGGTGATACCCTCGGGGACGAAACGTCCACCAGCAGTGGCATCGACCCAGTGGTGTAAATAGTTATCAAAAGTACCAGGATTATAATTGTACACGCCAGACGCGCGTTTCGTCTACATAAGACTCATCAGTGACGCTCAGATCAAAATAGTTAAAAAAGCCAAATAAATACAAAGTTGAAGAGCATTGAGGACCCAAAATTCCAAAAAGTTGTGCCAAATACGGCTAAGGTAATCTACTCCTGGGGTAAGAAAATCCTTACTCATTATAGATATCAGGATTAAAATTTTATATTTACGCCAGACGCGCGTATCGTCTACAAAAGACTCATCAGTGACGCTCCAATCAAAAAATGTTTAAAAGGCCAAATAGAGTACGAAGTTGAAGAGCATTGAGGACCACAAATTCCTAAACGTTTTACCAAATACAGCTAAGGTAATCTATTCCTGAGGTAGAAAAGCCTTAGTTTTTCAAAAATTCAAAGTTTTGTTTATAATTACGAACATATCAATGACAACTCAAGTCAACACAGAAGTGCTGACTACCGGGCTAGTGACACCCTCGGGGAAATAAATCTCCACCAGCAGTGGCATCGACCCAGTGGTTGCAATTAAACTCATCATAGATACCAGGATTAAAAATTTATATTTACGCCAGAGGCGCGTTTCGTCTACAAAAGACTCATTAGTGACGCTCCAATCAAACAATGTTTTAAAGGCCAAATAGAGTACGAAGTTGAAGAGCATTGAGGACCAAACATTCCTTAACGTTTTGCCAAATACAGCTAAGGTAATATATTCCGGAGGTAGAAAAACCTTAGGTTTTCAAAAATTCAACGTGTTGTTAACAGTTAATTTATAATTATGAACATATCAATGATAACTCAAGTCAACACAGAAGTGCTGAATATCGGGCTGGTGACACCCTCGAGGAAATGAATCTCCACTAGCAGTGGCATCGACCCAGTGGTTTCAAATAAACTCATCATAGATAACAGGATAAAATTTTATATTTACGCCAGACGTGCGTTTCGTTTACAAAAGACTCATCAGTGACGCTTCAATCAAAAAATGTTTAAAAGCAAGGACAGTTCCCACTAATATAGATTAATTAAATTCTTATCTTATCTTGATTACAGGTCAATCGAATATTATCATTACTATGCTTAGTAATTCATTCAACAAGGATATTTAAGGGACGGTACTTAAAAAAATTATCTTCAAAGTCAAAATAAACGATATTTGAAAGAGAAGTTAAAACATCAAATATATTTTGTATTGTTTTTACTATCTTTGATTATGGTCCACGTAATTGTGGTTTATTCAAGATAATTTTCCAATGCCGAGTATAACAAACATATTAAGACTGGAACTTTGATAATTAAAGTGCGATATAATATGAAATTCTTATCTTTTTGCCTGAAATCAAATGAAATATTGCATTTCATACTCATTTTCAATTGATTTCAATAGACATGTATGTAGACTCTGGAAAACCTCGAAATCAAATAACCACCCCAAACGACAAAGATTAGTTACCAGGAAAATAAATAAAACAAATACTGGCAATACTTCCCGCGCTAAGCTTATTTTCATTAAAATTTTAGAATTTTTAATTGAAAAAAACTTGTTGTATAATGCATCAAATTAACCGTTCCATGAATAAGCTATCCCTTAAATCATAATTGAAAAAAAAATTAAAAAAGAAAAAAATATACACAAGGAAAGGATATCCTTCAAATGAAGTTGACAATAATGCAAAACAAGCCAATCGAATATAATCATTTATTATCCTAATTAAATCAGTTATCAGGGGAATACTAGTGCTGCTTTTCAACAAACTTTTGAAACATTTTAAAGGCGCAGTACACTTTATTTTGAGAAGTTGAAAATCATGAAATATTCTATGTTCATTTTAATCTCTATGATGGTGTTCCTTGTAATTGTGGTTAATTCGAGAGAAATTTCCAATTTCAATGCAGAGTATAACAGAAAAATTCATACACGAACTTTAATGATTAAAGTGCGCTCTAAAGTGGAATGTATATCACTTTGCTTAAGAGACAACGGTTGCTGTTTTACTAACTATAAGGATTTGACAAAGGAATGCATTGTCGGAACACCTATAAGATGTTATGCTTTATCAAAAAAAGCAGTAGGATGGCAGTTACTCAGACGAGGTATTATTATTATTATTATTATTATTATTATTATTATTATTATTATTATTATTATTATTATTATTATTATTATTATTATTATTATTATTATTATTATTATTATTATTATTATTATTATTATTATTATTATTAACATACGTAACATTTTAATACAGAGAAGTCCCACGAAAGCTTTATTCACATGATACCTTAATGTATTATTGTTTTATTTTGTTGTTGCTATTGTTTGTTTTATCTGTTTTGTGCTTGCAGAAGATATATTTCATCACATATGTGTTTGAACCATTATGTAGTTTGTTAAATGTACATACTGTAATGCAGCCTGAAAGATTTTTTTTAATATCTAGTATTGCAAAACGCATTTAGAGGTTGTATGAAAATACATATTTGTAGAAATTCTGGAGTTTTGATATCAATTAACCACACCAAAGATGTCTAGGAAATAATTTAGTATGCACAGTTTGTTTTATATTACGATAAAATACATCTAAATTTTAGGTAGAGTCTACAACAACAAGGTGTTCTTTCATTTTGGAGATTCCAATAGTTGGTCTAATGCACAGGTCGGTAACTATATGTAACAAAACGTTAAAAAAACCCAGAATGCATTATATAGCAGTTTTAGAAGAAGAGAAATGTTAAATAGAATTCGATGATATTTTTTGCATTAGGCAGTACATTTCAGTGATTGCATACTACTACAGATATATGTAATGAAGCAATAACTTTATGTCTTTATTGGCTATCAACATACAGAATCTGTTCTTATAAAAACTAGTACCAATATCATAGGGTTCAAACATTTACAGATACTGTCCGGTGTAAGATATATATCAATTATCATTAAAATGTATCAACCAGATGGATTTGTTTTCGAACAAAAAACCAGTAGCTTGTGCTCTATTTTTGTATCTTCGAATTCAGTGCATTTCAAATATGTTGGAATTGTAAAAAAAGTCTCTAATCCTGCTTTTTATTTCATTTTAGGCACATTGTGGCAGTTTTGGAATGAGACTCGCAACTGTTAACAGCTCAGTTGAAAACGATTTCATAAAGTCTCTAACGAATCGTAAGTTAATTAGAATGCATTGCTGTAAATTAACCTACTAACTATAATATTTCAATAGTTGGTTTACCTGACAGTCACAAAGGTAGTTGGTAGAGTGTGTCTATTTGACCAAATTTCACACTGTTCTTTATAGGAGTAATTGCGTTTTTGATAAAAGCTCTCCCAGTTAGAGAGAATCTTTAAAAATATACAACTTCTTATAAGTCAAATGACTTATGAATATGATTTATTGCTCTTTAAGTACGACACGATCTACATTTCTTGGCATTATTTATAGCAGGTACAGAGAAAAATAGCATAATAGTGCTGCAAGCGTAGTTTAACAGCAATAATTCAATCAATAAACATTTGTATTACTAGTATGTTTTGGATTTTTGAAAATTTCATCTCGAGAAACACTGTAGATACATTAATTGTAAAAAAAAACCGCATGAGGTGTCGTATCTTTCGTACCATATTTGCAGGATGACCCCTTCATCACAATTGTACAATTAAATTTTTTTTAAATCGATCTTGAAACTATAATGGATAGAAAAACTCTGTACGGTAAAAATCATAAGCAAAATTTCGTTCCACATAATTGCCAACTTAAAATATAACTCCTCTTTGTATATTTCATGAGTTATATGCAAAAATGATACGTGCACATATTCGAGATACAATCAATAATTTGCAAAGAACAAACATGTGTGCAGCAAAATTACTCTAGGACAAGTCTAAATTCTACTTTATCTACTAATCAGAAATAGAAAGATGTGGTATCAGTGCCAATGAGACAACTCTCTCTCCAAATAACAATTTACAAAAGTAAACCATTATAAGTCAATGTACCGCCTTCAACACGGAGCCTTGGGTCACACAGAATAGCAAGCTATAAAGGACCCCAAAAATTAGTTATGTAAAACCATTCAAACGGGAAAACCATCGGTCTAATCTATATATAAGCATTATTGATAATATGTTCTAAAACTATGTTTTGTCATAAATCAGATTGTAGATGTTTTCGTTTTAATAGACAACATCCGGAAGGATCCACACTTTGTCAATTTCCGGTACTTTGTCTGTACCCTAATCACATTATATAGGGGCGCGGTTATTTACGGTTTAAATTAAAATGAACGTCGATTCACCAAATTGCCAAACGTGAACAGTTTCTGTAGGACAATTTGGTTCCACAAAATGAAGAAACACTTTCTTACTCTAAATCTTGTGTATTGTAAATAAACTTTATTGCTTGTTACCATCGCTAAACTATTGACTTGCCATTGTGATAAGACGTACTTTGTTTTTTTTTAAGGTATGTCGTGTCTTTTACAGTGATTAATAATTAATCATTAGAGATCCCTTCAAAGGTTTTGACGAGTCGTTACATACTGATGAGGGTTAAGGTCGTTTTGGTGTGTTACATTCTGTTTTATAGTTTCAGATGTTCTCTATGAGGTAATGATAGAGGGTTCGATGTCTCCTTTTTGAAAATTTTCATTATGTTTTATACATGAAACTTAAAATGTCAATAAATTATAGTAATTAAGGATATAAAAACTTATATTTACAACTGTAAAGAGTAACACATAATGTTATTAAAATAATTAGTAAAATTTGATTTTGCTTAACAAACTTTTATTCGGAAAATGCTTTATTTATTTCCTGATATTATTTACTTCCATAGTTTGAACATCTATTACAACGCATTACTGGTATGTAAAATTGTCCTCTTGAATTTATTTCACACTGGGAATATTTAGAAAAATCTGTTTTGAAAGACGGTTCATGATTAGGTAAGATACTTATTGGTTTAAAATCCAAAATAACAGGATTGTTTAAAACGAAAATTAATATTTGCTAAACATTAACATACAAACATAATATGTTCACATTACAAACGAAGGATACATACATTTGTTTATCACTTTCATTATTAAGAAAATATTGATACACTTATATATGTATCTAATGTCTGCTGAGGAGGTGGTCAGTGGCGGATCCAGAACTTTTCCTAAGGGGGGGGGGGGGGCCGCTGACTGACCTAAGGGGGGGCCGCTCCAGTCATGCTTCAATGATTCCCTATATAATCAACCAATTTTTTCCCACAAAAGGAGGAGCCCGGGCCCCCAGCCCCCCCCCCCGCCCCTGGATCCGCCTATGGTGGTACCACAAAGTTATTTATAACTCAATGAAAATATTTTAAATTTTGCGTGTTGCTTATGAATTTTACAATAATTCTAAATCAAATCTTAACATCTATCAAAACTGCTTGAATTATATTTTTTCTTTCTTGTTAAATATACAAACTGATGCTTTGTGACAAATATGGCATTGGTGTATTTTCAAACGTAAAAATGTTTGAAACCTTACAATATCTAAGGCGCCAACAAAAAGGAATGTAAAAACTTACATGTGTTTGCCAACCTGGTGTTCCATAATTTTTATACTTGATACATTCAATTCTAGAGCCTGACGGATTATGGATTGGAGGCTCAGATTCGATAACTGAAGGACAATGGAAATGGGATAAGCCAACAAGAACTATAACCTTCGACGACTGGGGAACGTCAATTTTTTTAGTACAACCACAAGGATGGTTCATTGAAAACTGTCTTTCATTTTGGAATTGTGATCCATGGGGTTTGCAGTATCAATGGGCAGACGAGCGTTGTAGCATCGACTATCCGTTTTTGTGTGAAAGGTAACATAAGCTGAAAAGGAACTTATTAGCATAAATTTGATAAAGGGAAATATGTAAGCAGACATATATATGCTCCTCACAATTACTTTACAAGGCAATATATATCAATCAACTCGAATGTATTTCAAAATGCCGTTGAGACCAAATAATGAAAGTCTTAATATGTATTGAAGCTGATTTTTAGCTCACCTGGCCCGAAGGGCCAAGTGAGCTTTTCTCATCACTTGGCGTCCGTCGTCCGTCGTCCGTCGTCCGTCGTCTGTCGTCGTCCGGCGTCGTTAACTTTTACAAAAATCTTCTCCTCTGAAACTACTGGGCCAAATTTAACCAAACTTGGCCATAATCATCATTGGGGTATCTAGTTTAAAAAATGTGTCCGGTGACCCGGCCAACCAACCAAGATGGCCGCCATGGCTAAAAATAGAACATAGGGGTACAATGCAGTTTTTGGCTTATAACTCAAAAACCAAAGCATTTAGAGCAAATCTGACAGGGGTATTATTGTTCATCAGGTCAAGATCTATCTGCCCTGAAATTTTCAGATGAATCGGACATTCCGTTGTTGGGTTGCTGCCCCTGAAATTGTAATTTTAAGGAAATTTTGCTGTTTTTGGTTATTATCTTGAATATTATTATAGATGGAGATACACTTTAAAAAGCAATAATGTTCAGCAAAGTAAGATGTACAAATAAGTCAACATGACCAAAATGGTCAGTTGACCACTTTAGGAGTTATTGCCCTTTATAGTCAATTTTTAACCATTTTTCGTAAATCTTAGTAATCTTTTAGAAAAATCTTCTCCTCTGAAACTACTGGGCCAAATTTAACCAAACTTAGCCATAATCATCATTAGGGTATCTAGTTAAAAAAATGTGTCCGGTAACTCGACCAACCAACCAAGATGGCCGCCATGGCTAAAAATAGAACATGGGGTAAAATGCAGTTTTTGGCTTATAACTCAAAAACCAAAGCATTAAGAGCAAATCTGATAGGAAGTAAAATTATTGATCAGGTCACGATCTATCTGCCCTGGAATTTTCAGATGAATCGGATAATCGGTTGTTAGGTTGCTGCCCCTGAATTGGTAATTTTGAGGATATTTTGCTGTTTTTTTTGTTATTATCTTGAATATTATTATAGATAGAGATAAACTGTAAACAGCAATAATGTACAGCAAAGTAAGAACTAAAAATAAGTCAGTATGACCAAAATAATCAATTGACCCCCTAAGGAGTTATTGCCCTTCATAGTCAATTTTTAACAATTTTCTTAAAGTTTGAAGATTTTCAATAACATTTTCCACAGAAAGTACTGTTATAGATATAGATAATTGTAAGCAGCAACAATGTTTAGTAAAGTAAGATCTACAAACACATCACCATCACCAAAACACAATTTTGTCATGAATCCATTTGTGTCCATTGTTTAATATTCACATAGACCAAGGTGAGCGACACAGGCTCTTTAGAGCCTCTAGTTTGTTGTTGTTTTAGCAATGTTCAGTGTCTTCCATAAAAATGAGCAAAGTTTGGCAGTTTAATAAAAAATAACTACTAACTAATTTCGTGCATCGTAAGCACTTTTCATAATTTCAGGAACACTAACTTTTATGTAAATATTTGAAATTCAAGGATGTGGCCGCAGACTGCAATTTATGCCATTATATTTCTTTGTAATATTCCGTTGAATTAAACAATTCGGCTCAGTTACTTGACCAATCTTGTGTTAGTGATATCTACTGTACAAGTCTAAAATATAGCCAATATTTATAAACATTGAACCTTTACAAAGCACCTAAAACGTAAAGCCTTATTCATCAATGGTCAACTTTGCATTATGTAGTTTAGTTTCCCGAAAACTGCTTTGTTAATCATCGACAAGTTTGAGAAAACTATGTTTTACATCATGTTAAGAACTGAGCTGAGAACACCTCCATCCAGGGAATAACACTCCACCACGAAAGACATAGACCTAGTGTTTGGATAAACAAAGTGTCAAATAAGATCTAAAATTAGCTCAAATCTAGTAACCCTAGATCTTCATGTTTAAAATATGCCAATATTTCAGTTTTTTAAAGAGTATTTTTCAATTTTTTTTAATTTCTTCAAATTTAAGACAATATAAATAAACAAAAAGTTCATAATCGTTTTTAACTTTTCACTATTTATGTGCTGACGCTCGCCCGCATTAACAGTGATTTTTATATCAGCATGACGATACTTTTAAAATTTAAAAACTTTACATTGAATTACTGAGAATTTTCTAAACAAAAATAGATAACCTTATTTGTATTTGGCAAAATCATTTCACTTGCTTGTCTGAGCGTCACTGATGAGTCTTTTGATGAAAAAAACACGTGCCTGGCGTACTTATTAATAACCTTAATACTTTTGATATTTGAAATTTCGTATTTGGGTTTATTTTTATAAGTAAATAAATATGGTGAAATTTTAAATGAATAACTTTTCATCCCAGAAAAAAATCGGGATAAACATTCTTCAAAAAAATTTCAATAACAGATTGGCAATGCAAACATGCACCAGGCTGGATCTAAAAGATAAAAAATGTGGTACTGTTATAAAGATGCTCAAGCGCTCAAACCCTGGTCTCTTGTGAGTTTTTGTTAACTAACACCCAAAGTGTCCTTTTGACACGCACAACGAAAGGTACACAACAATTTGATACTGTTTGACTATCATACAATTTATCAAATCTTTAAAAATACCTTGTTTAAGAAAGTGAAAATATTATAAACACTTGAGAAATTATATGGTCGATTGTAGTTTTAATGGCATTGTCAGTTTGATTTCGACTGATGAGTTTGGAACGTCGCTTGATATATTTCGCCTCATATTTTACTAATATCAACTCGTCTCATTGAGTTGCCATATAAGCCGCATATTTCTTTTTATGCCCCACCTACGATAGTAGAGGGGCATTATGTTTTCTGGTCTGTGCGTCCGTTCGTTCGTCCGTCCGTCCGTCCGTCCGTCCGTCTGTCCCGCTCCAGGTTAAAGTTTTTGGTCAAGGTAGTTTTTGATGAAGTTGAAGTCCAATCGACTTCAAACTTTGTACACATGGTTCCTATGATATGATCTTTCTAATTTTAATGCCAAATTAGACTTTTTACCCCAATTTCACGGTCCACTGAACATGGAAAATGATAGTGCGAGTGGGGCATTCGTGTACTGAGGACACATTCTTTTTCTTTTTCAGAGTTCTTCGTGTCGATAGTGAAACGTGGCTCATTGAATGATCAACAAGATAGTCAAGTCAAGTGGAGGGAAAATTTCTTTTATATTTAGTAGTTATTTCAACAAAACAAACTTGTTTGATAGTTAAATTGTTTACAAATTGCAAATACCGATTAAATAATCAATGGTACTAATATGTACTATCACGCAAGTATATTATATATTCTCCGGTAAAGTTTGAAAATTTGATATATGCAGCCTCGTTCAATACAAATGCTTCATCTACCGATACTAAATAGATAAACTTTTTATAAATTAAGTCTCTATTAGAACAAATTAAACCGTTAATGCTCCACTTTGTAATTATAGCATAACAAATAGACTCGTAGATTGCAGCTGAAATAAACTCATCATAGATACCAGGAACAAAATTTTATATTCACGCAAGACGCTAGTTTCTTCTAAAAACGACTCATCAGTGACGCTCAAATAGAAAAAAAATTTTAAGGGCAAAATAGAGTACAAAGTTGAAGAGCATTGAGGACCACAAATTCCTAAAAGTTTGGCCAAATATAGCTAAGGTAATCTATTTATGAGGTAGAAAAGCCTTAGTTTTAAATATTATTTTAATTATTCTTTTGATATGTTTGAGATTTTGATTTTGCCATTATAATACGGACTTTCCGTTTTGAATTTTCTTCGGAGTTCTGTATGTTTGTTATTGAACTTTTTTTATTATTATTTCGTACAAAGACAGTTTCTGTACAAAATGTCAGCTCAGTCAGTGTAATATCGCGATATTAAAGTTGGTTTCCAGTATGATAGTGTCAAAAGTAAATCATTAACAACAATGCATGTTCCCTCGAAAGTTTAACGCAGTAATCATGCAATTTAGAATAAATTCATATTCCTTACAGTTGTCAGTTTATTTTCAATCTATGAGTTTGACTGTCCCTCTGGTATCTTCGTCCCTCTTTTACAATATTATGAAAGTTCTACTTAACATTAACACTAGTATTATCTCGAATATCCATATCTGTGTCTCTTTCTGTTTCTGGCTTTCTTTGCAGAGAGAATAATTAAAAAAAAATACCCTGGTATGTCCGATTGTAATTGTTTACACATCTAAAATTCTTTTCTATTACTACTTCAACTTTTTCTTCAGTTAAGAAATGAAATGTATGTATTGCCCCTGAATCATTTGTGCTTTGTCTAAGAACTTTTTCGTTTTTTCATTGCGCATAGTATGAATATGATCTCTTATTTTTTTTCACTAGATAAGAAACTAATATTTTTCTTGTATCAACAATTCGGAAAAACAAAAAAGAGGCAAATAAAAGCCCATAATTCTAATGTTGCTGTGTTGGATTTGTCTTTTCATTAGATTCTCTCGTAACGTAATAAAATATTATAAAACAGCAGAAACAATCTAGATTAGTACATTTGATAAGGTTTCACAATATTATATTTATTATCATTTAATGAGAAAACTGAAAGATAATAAAAGAATTGGACTAAGCTAGGTTTTCCTTAAGCAGATAAGGCTCATACAAACAAACTCATTAGTAATGGTATTAATTTTTAATTTTTCAAAAAGAATCGAACGCACAAGTTTTGTAATACAAGAAATTAACAATTTCAAGTTCAATCTAAACTTCTTGCACTTGAAAACAAAATGAATTATTTGAACGTTGAAATCCCCGTCAATGCTCATATATAATTATGTTTGATCAACCAGTACTTTTTAATTTATTTTCTCTGTTAATATATGGAGATTTTACTCTAAGTGTAGATTGTTTTATTTAGCTTTGAGTCATTTAATTAAACTTCACAAACGCCATGGCTGAAAAAGAAAAAGACAAACAGACAAACAATAATACACAAGACACAACATAGAAAACTAACGACTAAGCAACACGTACCCCCCCCCCCCCAAAAAAAAAAACCCCAAAAAAACTGGGGATGATCTCAGGCGCTCCTGAAGGGAAGTAGTTCCTGCTTCACATAGGGCATCCGTCGTATCACTTTCACAGCATCACATGTGAATTTCGAAAATCTATGTCCTTGCAGCCAGGATCAAGAACGAAATATCAGAATAACTTATTCTATACAAATGTTTGGGAGTTGACCAAACCAAGGAGAACTGAAAGCTAAGCTAAATGCAGACAAGGAATCAGAGTTTTGCTTTTTTTTTCAACTTTAGATATTTAATTTCACTACTGGTTGTCAACAATGTCCCTTAGTGCTACAACAATGCCGTTAAGGTTCCTCCCTGTGTTATTAATTGCTAATGAACCCAGGGGATTTGATCAGCAAAATAGATCATTTATATATATTCTGTGTAAGTTGCATTTTACCAAGAATTCATACGAGCACACCATACATAAACATTATTCAGTTTTATATAAACAATCATATGAGAAAGAAGAAAAAAAAACCGGGTTTTTGTCCGTCATTTGTTTTGATAAAAAAAAATCTAGTTTAAACCGAAAGTATAAATAACCAAACAAGCATGGTTAGACACATGGCTTGAAAAGATAATTTCATGAAATGGTTAGTAGTTTATTATAGTCATCAAGTGAATTATCTAATGATGTAAATTTGAAACTTAATAATCAGACTTTTGCATTGAGAAGAGAATAACCTTGATTCTAAAAGATTTCTGAATTTTTAAAACAGAAACTTTTAACAAAACAGAATCAATTCCAAGCCATTACTAAACTGCAAAACATGCAAACATATGTAATCCAACCGAGATAATTCAATTTCAAAATATAGTAATAAACGATTTCTATATAACAATGATTAAAGAAACCAAACATTATAAATACAATCCAACATGTTCATGTTAATTTAAAAAAAGGAGTAAAATAACAAAACTACAAATCTCCCATGAATATTCAAATGGAAAAAATCCTAATCAAATGGCAAAACTAAAAGAAAAAAACATAAGCATCAACAGTTGGTTTAATGAAAGATTGTTATTTTCAGTATTTGTTATATTCCTAAAAACATTTAGATTTTTATTGTTATCGTTTAGAAATAAAAAAGGAAAATAGAATTCTATAATTTGCCCCCTTTTCCTTATATACCCGTATTGGAGAGTTTGGTTTTTGTCTTCCTTTTTTTTTTTAAATATTCAACTGTAGAGTAAGCGATCTTGAAGGACAGCTTACGAGTTGAAATTAATTTTGACATCATTTTTCCGACTGCTTAAGAAATAGGAAAAACTCACTGCTAGTAAAACGTTTTGTAAACATTGTTCGACAAGGCTTGACACTGTTTTTCTTGCAAATAAGATTCATAGACAAATTTAAAAAGTTCAAATAACGAGTTTCACCTTTAATTTCAAATTCAAATTAAATATAAAAAAGAAGATGTGGTATGAGTTCCAATGAGACAACGATCCACAAGAGACGAAATGACACAGAAATTAATAGCTATAGGTCACCGTATGGCCTTCAACAATGAGCAAAGCCCATATCGCATATTCAGCTTTAAAAGGCAAACGTAAATCAATTCAAACACGAAAGACCAAAATTACAAATTATAAACGACGATTTTTATATTTAAAAAAAAAAGTTCTATTCACAATTCCGTTAGAGATCAGGAAATATGTGTAGCACAATCAAGCCCTTTACATACAAATATATCTTTAAACATTTGATAATAGAATAAATCCTTCAATTACAAGTATGTTTGAGTTACACTGAGCTACCATCTGTTCATCATAATGCAAATTTTATATAATGTTAAATTTGTTTTCACTATAAATAACGTGATTTAACATCTCAAGATTAAAACTAACGGTTAATATGATGTGGGATTTATTTTATTGCGTTTACAATCGTTTTTTCTGTAATACAAAAACATGTAAATGATCACTGTTTTGTAAGCATTTTATTTCATTTTTGGAAATACCATAAATTCAAAATCTGATCCGAAATTTTAAACATACAGAAAAACAATTGACCTCAAAATGAAAACACATTTTATAATATTTGTAAGGCAACAACCATTTTCTTATCTTTGGGGCCTGGGATTTTTTTGAAAAAAATATTTTGATGGCCTAGCTGAACGAAAAAAAAATTATGTTTTGCACTGTAGCTGAAAACAAAAATTATGCTGTCACCTGCTTGAAAAAAAAATTTTGCACTGCTGAATTTGAGAATAGTGAAAATAACAACAGTTGAGACAGTGGAACAGCAGATTATAAACATCTGTCCAGTCTACAGGTTAAGCTAAGATTTATATCTATACCTTATTACTATTTGTATTTTCCTGTAATAGTGTTTGATCCAGAAATATTTAAAAGCATTCCAAATCGAGAATAGTTATTGCCTTTCGTCACATGAATTAATGGAGTTTTAGCATTTGGTAGCGAGAAATAAGGATTCGGTAAGAAGAGAAGATGAATAATTTTGTATGGACAAAATAAAAAATAACTGGTCATTTTTTTTCTTGCAATACATAGTTCCTAACAACCCATATTTTGTTACTGTCGATAAAACCTTGGTGCTTCGATTGGAATTTGTAATATTCGATATACTATTTGTATTTTCGGTCGTTATTTTCCATGATATTTAAATTTAGAACGGAAATGGAGGAGTATTTCAAAGAGACAACAACCCGACCAAAGGCCACCAATTGGTCTTCAACGCAGCGAGAAAATCCCGCACCCGGAGGTGGGTTTCATCCGCTTCTAGATACAATCGTGTATTAGTTCAGTGAAAATGAACGTTACACTGAACTCCAAAACATATAAATGAACTAAAATTAAAAAAAACCCATACAAGACAAACTAAGGCATGAGGCTCCTGACTTGTGACAGGCGCAAAAATGCGGCGGGGTTAAACATGTTTTGTGAGATCTCTCCTCCCCCCTATGTGTTTAAATTTCTCTTTTGCATCTGCTTTATCTTGTATTAGTTTGTTAAACAATTTTTGTTTTAAAAAGACCTTTTTTAATGATTTTGTAAATAGTTCCAGGCTTTTAATTTGATACACCAGACGCGAGTTTCGTAAACATAGGACACACCAGTGACGCTTATATCAAAACAGTTTCAAACCCAAACAAGTACAAAGTTGAAGAGCTTGGGGACCTAAAATTACAAAAGGTTGTACCAAATTCAGCTAAGTCTATGCAGTTTTAATTCGTTGTGGGTGCTTTTTTCAATAAATAAACCTATTTTTGCTTAATCGAAAATGAGCTAAAGTAGTTATATTAATTCTCTGTAAAAGGTAATCCAGATGGCCGTTATTTTGTCATCAATTTTACCAAGTTATTGCATCTTTATTCAACAATTATCTAAAAATGAAGAGAATGAGAAGCGTATTAATTGTTTATTCAGCAAACAATCTAAAATGAAGAGAATAAGAAGCGCATAAATTGTTTATTCAACAGAAAATCTTACGCATAGGAACCATAAAATTGTTACGATGCTTGATTTTGATGTCTAGTCGCCCGTATCTATCTTTTTGTGTCAATTATATTGTTATACTAGTTTACAGAGTGAAGACAATACAATGATATATGTTTTGTCATTCCTGTACATTCATGATGGAAAATAATGGATGTCATAGTTCACGACACAAATTCAATACAGTACAAAGGAAAACACTAACAGAAAAGGAACAGTAGATGATTTTTCTGTTTTTCCCCTCTAACTGTCACAGTGAGGATTTCAACATAAACCATATGTTACTTAAAAAGTTAAAGACAGCAAAAACAAAAAACTATTCTTTACTATATTTTGATAACGCTTCAGCTCTGCATTAGACAATCGCAGTTTCAACAAATTGCAAATAAATCTAGCATTAAAATCTACAAAATATTATTTGAGAATTTCCAACCAATCTTACTGAATATATCCAAAAATCTAAACAACTACAATCAATATCAAGATAAATATCAGGAAACATTACAGGAAATTGTGTATCAAACGGCCACATATTTCGGTTAGACAGCATAAAACTACATATTATTTGTCAATAGGCCTGTAATTCGTCATCCAGTTATATAATTAAAATAATGACTTTCCGATTTAAAAAAAGAGGCGAAAAACATGATCTCTCTAAGGGTAATCCAGTCGTACTTTAAACTTTTCAGTAGAACAATTACATACATTGTACATGATGGACATTTTTTTGTTACCTAAATGGTTACCCTTCCAGAGCACCTGATTTCACTCCCGTTTTTTATTGTAGTTCATGTTGTTTCTAATTATTATTTATAACTGTTGATGTAAATGTCCTTTGGCTTTGTGAGTCTTTGTTTACTCCTTGGTTTTGATTGATATTGTCTTTGATTATTTTGTGTAAACTATGTCTTTTTGTTGAGTTCACACTTTTTTTGTCAATTTATGAAATTGTTAGCGACTGGCATAAAGTGAGAGGTTAAGTTAGCTATAAAACCAGATTGATTCCACATTTTTCTGCAAAAGAAAATTTCTGTACTAAGTTCAGAACATGACAGTTGTTGTCCATTCTTTTGATGTGTTTGGGCTTTTGATTTTGCCATTTGATCAGAAATTGTCCGTTTTGAATTTTTCCTCGAAGTTTGTTATTTTACTTTTTTATATTATATATCCGTGACATTTTTCTTACCTATGATACGATTGTAATAGTGTTGACTTACAAATTGACCAGACAGTACGGAGACATGGAACTACAACACAACTTTACGGTTTGTCTATGTAATGCTGAATATTTAGCACTTGCTTCTGTTTATTATTCATTATCATCTGGAACGATTATCTTTACTTATCATATGTTCTTATCACAAATTTATTATTCATTAAACCTTATATTTAGGAATAACTGAAGAGAGTGTACTACTACTAGGGGATGTTTAACGACCTTGAATTCCCATCAAGATCTCACACAACAGGGGAAATTGATAGTTAACTTGAACTAACAGACGCAGATGTGGTTTACATGATTTTAAAATGCATGATTTAACGACAAAATGGAATTGAATTGAGAAAATAAGAATACCATTTGAAAATTTTGGGAAATCATTTTTGATTTGATGGTCTTTGGGTGTAATACAACCATTGATTTCCCCTATTAGTCTTTATTAAATTTGCATTTTTCAAAAAAATGTGCAGTATTTATCTTTGCTTCAAATATTGGGTAAAGTTTTATCCTGTCCAGTACTATAGAAAAAATTTCGCATAACATTTCATTGCATATAAGAAAATAACCATCACTAGAAGTTTAACAATCAAATTTCTCCCCTTATTTAATATGTGTACAAGGTTTAGTAACCATGTAACCTCAAGTTTACAAAATATGCTATAGAAATCCCAAATAAAAAAAATAATAATGCTTTGAAATTCCCTAGACATATGCTTATGCCACAGAAATGTTTTACTGCAATAAAATGTAAGATTAATTACCTACAACTGTCAAATTCAAGGGAATATTTTTTTCGACCTATTTTTGTATCCAACCGGATGTGACGTACCATGATTTGGTGGTATTACACCTTAAATATATCTGTAAAGTTAATAATCCACGGGTGTATCGTTAGGTCGTTTTTATATTCATGTTTGTTTGTTACTTTTATTTGTTTAACTTTCCCACTTAGAATATCCAGTTGTATTGCGATTTTGGTTTCTTTTGGAGAGTTAATTAAGTGGTAGATATTGAGTTCTTTCAATATTGCGTTGATTCCGGATATCGGCAAATTCCTGATATTAATATATTAATGTACATCGAATTCAATAAATTGTGAAAGGCACCATTCCATTTAATAAATTGTTGTTGCTCTGTAACAGTTCGGTTATGAGAGTTTAACAACTTTCACAACTTATTCAGAGTTTTTTTTTGGAACCACATGGAAATAAAAACAAATGCATTGATATCAGACTTATTTTAGAAGAAGAAAATGATTAAAATACTATTACCAATTTTGGTTTTTACTTTTTGGGACAACTTCCTATTGGTTATGTCTGCAAATGTTGATGGTTTTATTACTGAGAGAGACAAGGGAATTTCTATTAATAATCAAGCTACTATAGTGGGATCCAAATTAGCATGTTCTGCTCTTTGTCTGAAAGACACTGACTGTTGTTTTGCTAATTATAGGGACAAAACAAAGGAATGCATTCTTGGAACATTGGACAAGTGCCATGCAGCAACTCAAACAGCAATCGGCTGGTTGTTACTAAGAAAAGGTATGTAAAAAAATCAATAAAGATACAAGGATATATCATATTTTTTATGTCATTTGGTCTCGAGTTGTATAATTGACAATCATAATCTATCTTTTTAATACCAGACTCTTGTTTCGTCGACAAAAGACGCATCGATGAGATAAACCTAAATGAATTGTAAAAAATATGGCTCATGTCATTAATACAGATAAAACAGAAGTCATGCTTTTCTCGAATATCAATGTACCAGATATTTATTTTATGTTAAATGGGCATATTTCATTCACCGATTACCAAAACGCATTCAAGTCACAATTAGTAATGATGTAAAATATAAAAGCCGCACCGGTAACATTTTACTAAGTGTACTTATTGACTGGGTATGAATGGAATAGTAAATTGATTGTTCACGAGATGCAACTATTGCCCTGAGGCGTAGCCGATGACAATTGTTGTATCGATGGGACAATAAACTTACTATTCCACGAATATCCAGTCAATAAGTATAAAATAGTTAAATATCCAGTCAGTAAGTGTTTTATTATACCGAAAGGGACAACAGAAATCAATATCAGGGCTAAATCAACTATCGTAATATAAAAAGCAAAAATACAACCTAATAAATAAACATACTACTTAAGCTAAATTGGGAATTTATTCTACCATCATTGCAAAGAACAACCACACGTTATCCTTTAATAATTTAATTTTGGATGTAACACGTCTTCTGAATGGTTGACGTTATTTTCTTATCAGCCCATAGATATAATTTAGTCATGTGACCGTGACGTCATCAACGTTATGGTTTTCTACGGTTTAAAATGGAATTAAGAATTAAATTATAAGAAATGACTGTAATATTTTTTCTGTCTATTCGAAATAACATAAATTTTTTTTAATGTTATTTCTTCATAGACAGAAAAAATATTACAATCATTCCTTAAAGGAATAACTAGTGCAGATATTATGTTACCTTTTTGTACACTTTAGATAAGTAGTGACTCATTTATCCTATCAATTATTTGGCAATGGAAAAGATTGGACATAATTATCCGTGCGAACAGCAGACACTTTTTTAGTTTAAAAAAGGTTCTAGATTAGATAATTAAACGGTGCCTAGTTACTATGCACTAGATCCAAATAACCTCAATGTTATTCAAAGCAATTAGGATGTTCAGCTACGCCGGTTATTCACTGTGTACCACATTTTTGATGTAATGTCTTCATAGACAGAAAAAATATTAAAGTCAGTCCTTAAATATTTTAATAAATATCTGTAAAATAATCAATTGTTATCACATGAATGATTTCTAGACATTGTGGTACTCATATAATGTAAATCTTTATTTCAGGTAAAGCATACAACAACAAAGTCTTTTTTTCCATCGCGGATGCCTTACCTTGGTTGGATGCACAAGTACGTAAATGCCATAGTAAAAGTGTATGCATAGCCTATAGATATATATACGCAATAGGCTATTGTGATAAAAATTGGAATCTAGTACCCTAACTGTATAAACATAAACAACAAACATTTTACACAACTGTTAAAAAACATTCCAACAAGTGTATATATCAATCTAACGAAGACATCAACAAAAGATATCATTACAATTGATAGTAAATTGGACAAAGTCTCTCAAAATACTGTTTTGTAGAAAGAAACCTAACAATATTTACCTGCAGAGTAAGAATATATAGATTCCTACACTGCAACAAGTGTGTTACGATATTGCTCCACTCGAGACAGTTAAATTTTATTATTTAAAGCGCGAGGCTTGCCGAGCTTTTTAAATAATTAAAATTTAACTGTTGAGAGTGGAGAAATATCGTAATACATAAGTTATAGTGTCGGAATCTGTTTCTTTAATGATTTTTTCCTAAGTTTTCCAAGATTTTCAGAAAGTTGTGTTCTTTATATGCGACGTCATCAGGCATGGTCGCCTTTTTTCATGACATCACAACAGGAAAATTCAGAAGAAAACATGAAATTTCGAAGTCAAAATCAAATTTGGCTTATCATTTGCCGAGAACAGATATTTCACTAGTGAGGAGAAATATTTTTTCTCACACCGCTCAAGAAATGTAAAATTTTTATACATTTTTATACATTTAGCCATATTTAATCGGAGAATTTATAAAGCATCGTCATCAACAGTACATGAAACTTGGCATATTTAGCTCTGGACAAAATATACATAAATAACAAGAGTAGCATTTATTTAAATATTGATTCTAAAAGGGGGACGAAAGACATCAGAGGGACATTCAAATTCATAGATCAGAAATTTAATTGACAACGAAATGGCTAAAAAAATAAAAAGGCAAACAGACAAATGATAGAAAACTAAAGACGAACCCCAATAAAACAAATAGGGATGATCTCAAGTGCCCCGGAAAGGTAAGCAGATCATGCTTCACATGTAGCACCTATCGTGTTGCTATTGTTATTACAAACCCGGTAAATAATATATTTTGATAAAGGATACATTCATAATAAAAAGATGTTTTCTTTGATTTTAGGCATACTGTAATAAATTCGGTATGAGACTCGCCACTATAAGTAGCGCAAATGAAAATGATTTTTTGAAATATGTCACTTCTCGTAAGTAACTTTAACATTATAATAACGAAATGATGTTTTGGATGACAATAGTACTGTTGTTTTATGGAATGCATTATATTGAGATACAAATTACAATAATCAACCCATCGAAACGCTGACAAACAGTCTATATACGGTGACCTATAGTTGTTAATTTCTGTGACATTTTGGTCTCTTGTAGAGAGTTGTCTCATTGGCAATCATACCACATCTTCTTTTATTATATTATGTAGACAGAAGACGTACTTGCAAGCATACAACTTTTTTTTCTGTTATCAGTATAGATTACTCATTGATTTAAAGCAAAGCTGCTAATGGAAATTCAGGTAAATCAACCTTTTTCGATTACAATCTAGGATTATAAAAAGCAGTACACAATCGGTTAAGTTCATTGCTGAAATATGTCAGATTTTACACCGGAATGCTAATGCAAATGTCATTTCTTTTAAAGTTTTAACTGTAGCACAAAGAAGTTTAGTGAAACCATTTCCGCCTTTATTTGCATAAAGCATACTGAAAGCATATCTTTTTTCAATATTCCATTACACATTTTTTTTTATATGTTTTAAAAAAAATAATTATTATAAAATTGGGTCTGAAGCTTCCACAGCAGCACTGCTGCCCATATACTGCGATTTTATTACATAACGGTAAAATCTATATTTTGGTCAACATTAAAATGTATTACTCCGGTTGACTGTCTGATCTGGGGTTTTTTAGGAGAATCGGTATGTTATATCGACAAATTACTTCGGTTAACTGCCTGATCTTTGTAGGTTTAAATTCGGAATAATCGGTACGTTATATTGACAAACTATTTTGTTTTACCATCTGGTCGATGTCGGTTTGCAATTGGGAGATTCGGTACCTTGTGTCCACAAATTATTTCGGTTAACTGTCTGATTTTTGTCGGTTACTTTTGGGGGAACCGGTAGGCTGTATTGACAAATTACTTGGGTTACTGTCTGATCGATGTCGGTTACTTTCGGGGGAATCGGTAGGTTGTATCAGTAAATTACTTCAGTTACTGTCTGATCGATGTCGGTTTGCAATTGGGAGAATCGGTAGGTTGTATCGACAAATTACTTCGGTTTACTGTCTGGTCGATATCGGTTTGCAATTTGGAGAATCGATACGTTGTGTCTACTAATTACTTCAGTTTACTGTCTGATTTTTGTCGGTTTATATTCTAGAGAATCGGTAAGTTATATTGACAAATTCAGTCGGTTTTTTTAATATTAGAATAATACAAATCGGATAAAAATCATCTTCTTAATAATACCTGATTGTTATGCTGATTAAATTTACGTTTTAATGCCTAGCTTATGAAAAAAGTTTATTTAGAATGGTCCTATCAATGTCATCTTATGTACGGCCTTTCACAAAGACTAAACCCTATACCAAGAAGGTAAGTTCAAAACAGAACTTTGATATCAAAATTATTAACAATAAAAAAACCAACAAAATCTCATGTTATTTTACTCATTATTGTATAAAATGATAATACAATTTTACACTTTATGAATAACTTTGCTATGTATTGGAAACTGGTAATATTAATTTCAGGTATGACTGCAACATGGTTAGGAGGATCAGATTTGGTGACAAAAAAGGACTGGAAATGGGATAAACCATCGAGAAAAATAACTTATTTTGATTGGGGACATAATCAATATAATAAAGAACCCGATGGTCTTTCGTCTGATGTGAGGGTAGCGGATTGTCTGATATATTCTCCTATATGGAGATGGTTAGACGAAGGATGTAGAATTCCTTACCCCTTCTTATGTGAAAGGTATTTTTTCATCAAATTGTAATGAAGGCTATTACTTTGATAAAACAAAAACAAACACATGTTACTAGCTTGCGAACTATAAACAACTGTCATACAAGAAGGAGGTTAAGCTAGATATAAAACCAGGCTAAATCTACAATTTCTGCGGAAATTACTTGCACAAAGTTAGGAATATGGCAGTTGTTTTCACTTGTTCCGTTTATTTGTAGCGTTTAGTTTTGTCAGTATTTCAGCTTTGAATTTCGGTATCTTTATTTGTTTTGTTTCATAAGTTGACCAAACTGTCAGAAGATCTCAAACGTTTCAAACATTGTTCTCGAAAGTATCTTATTTTTTCATTAAATTTCAACACACACAACTTTAAAATGTTAATATTTGGAATACAGTCATGTTTAGTCTACAAATAATTGCCCAACAGACCTCGAGATCAAACAATTACAAGGCAAAATCGATAACTAAGAGTTAAGATATAGACAACCAAATAAAAAAAAACCTGAAAAGATGGGATACTGTGAATACTGAATACACAGTATTTGTCCAAATGGCTGAGACTCCTTTTAATTTTTTTATCTGTTTGGCTGTCGTCCTTTTTTGTCGTCTGTCATATTCTTGTACGTCAATGGATGCCTGTGTTGACATATTTCTTCTTTCGATCTAATGATACGTTTTAAAGTCATTTTGACAAAGCGAAGTGTTCTGAAACCAGAATCTTATATTTAATAAATTGCAAGCTAATTTATAATAAATTGGTATTATCGTCTTTTGCAGGATTGTTCGTATTGATAACAGAACCTGGCCCGTTGAATTGAATTGAGAAAGAGATCAACCTGAATACGCGACAGTTACGTACTAGTCCTTTTATATAGTTTTTATTGTATTGTTTAAATCTGATTATACTGCTTAAATGGGAATTAGATACGAGTAAGACGAAAAAGAAGGTAGAATTTGAGGTTATTTTAAACATTGACAATAACAAAATACTTAAATAATGATTCGTTAATAGAAGCATCAATATTTTTTTATTTTTTTATATTAAAACCATAAACATCAATAGTATATGGTTGTCTTGCAAGACAATATTTCGGTCTCATAAGTGTCCGTATGCATTTAATCTTATATTTTATCCTTAGTAGAGTATTTGTTACGCTTGTGTTCAACATGTCAAGTAATTAATTCAATTGCAAAATAAAATTAAGTTTTAGCTGTAAGCAAAATTATAGTGAAATGGTTTACTTTAACTTATACCCAGCAGGCACTCAACGTTGATTCAACGTTGAAACAAGGTTGTTTCTCAACGTTTAAAAACAATGTCAAATTTATGTTTGATTTTGAAAATTTGAATTAACGTTGAGATTTCAACGTTGAAGTTTCAACATCCATTCAACGTTGATTCAAGGTTGAATAGTAGTTTATTCTTAAGCTACATACACATTTTTACCTGCTCTCCAAACTTTTGCTGTTGTTAGATGGTAGGCAGCCTGAGTGTACACTTTTTTAATGTGTTTTTCTCTCACCAAGACACATATAAACCAAATAGATAAGCTAAATGGGAAACATCTAAATAAATACATCAACTGTTACTGAAACAACATCCCCGACAGCACAGAAAGGATCTCCAAACAGAAAGGAAAGAAGATGCTGAATAATTATAGTTCTAAAGAATTCGCACAGGTTGAAAGTAGTTTTTTTTACTACTTTTTGGAATTTTGGATCCTCAATGCTCTTCAACTTTGTACTCGTTTGGCTTTATAAATATTTTGATATGAGCGTCGCTGATGAGTCTTATGTAGACGAAACGCGCGTCTGGCGTACAACACTATAATCCTGGTACCTTTGATAACTATTTTATTTAACGACCAACAAATGTTAAGCCCTTCTTAAAAGAAGTATATCCCAAGAAGCATGAAGACATAATAAGATCCAACTTGTGTTCATAATGATCGCAATACTTATTACAATAAGAAGACGCTGCATGACTGCTAACCACTCACGGACAGACATATCTCCACAAAAACCAAAGGTCCTTGATTATATATACAAATATGTTATTTATATATAAATATAAATATTACCCTCACACCAATAATTGGTATAAACCATTAAATGAATACATATTCAAGGAACCATATCAAATTAAGTACTGTGAAAGTACTTTTATTCGTGGGGTACCAATTTTCGTGGTTTTCGTGGATGACTTTATCCAAGAATTTAAGTGTCCAACGAAATAAAACAACAATTGTCCAAATCAAGACATGGAAAGATCCTCATCGGTAGGTTTGATCACTGATATGATCTAGAGAATATATTGAATAACGCCAAATCTGAGAATACATTAATAGCAGTCACAGAACTACAACCGCATGCAGAATTATACCAATTTAATCTTTAATAACCTAAACCGTACAACTTTTGATCTTTTTATTCTCATAAAAAATATTGTTGATCGACGAAAGTCAGATTTTCGGTATTGATATGCTGGTATGATAAAGTGTTCACTTTATATCCTCATAGTTCTCCTACATGTGGGAAATAATAATTTCATGCTGGGCTTGATTATTTGACAATTCAAGATACGTTTAAACCATTTATTTATGTTACTGTTTTCTTTAGGTGACATGTTTATGGCCTAATCAACACCTTTGATGGTCTTTAATCTGTTGATCACTTTATCATAGGTTAATTAGTGTTATCACTACGATTTACACGGTCAATGTTTACTTTGCAATTTCCTTCAATCAAGACTATTTGTAACCTACGTTTCTAAAGGCTTTAATTTTTCATTTTTTTTTTATATTGGAAAACTAAAATCCACGAATTCAAAAACCCACGAACATGTTAATATTACTCAAACCACGAAAATTGATATCCACGAATTAAAGTACTTTCACAGTAATACAATCATATTTCTTTTAATACAATATTTATTTTATAAATTCATTTGTTATCTTTGTCTCTGTTTGTCCTTATTGCATGTCATCATTCTTCCACCACTTCGAGATCTTTCTGCGGTAGACTTTAAGCAGGAGGGGTCTTTATCAGATGTGTATTTCCCAATGACATCTTTATACCTTTCCAGTATATTTAACCTCTGGAAAAAATCAGATTATAATAGATATAAATTGTATGTCGTGAAAAGATATCTTAAATTTGAGCCTCTTTCATTTTGTTCCTAGAAGCATTGTAAATAAATAAAACCATAACAACAAAGCACATATTGTAATAAGGTTTCATTAATAAAAAATATATACATTAATGTTTACTATTGTTAGTTTTTTCTTTATGAATAAGCTCCAACCTGAGTTTTGTAAGACTTCGGGTTTAACTATAACAATGAAAACACTTTACCTATGATGTTTTTTTTTTTTATTGATGACTGTCCTAGTCCATTAACATGAAAAAATAGCTTTACTAGAATAGTTCAGATATAAAGACAAACATACATGTAATATAATATATGGTACATTTTTTTGTATGTAAGGTTAACAAAATTAGAATAAACAACGGATTAATCTTTGAATAAAGTTATACAGACAAAAAAACCTACCTTTGATGATTTTAAAGACTCTGCAACCTCGACCTTTGTTATTCTCTTTGAAATACAGGAAAGGTGCGTGTTTAAATAATGCGCATGGGCAATCCACTTTCCTGTTCAAATCCCGCGAAAATATGAATGAAAGAAATCGCGATCATTGTTGATAATCAACTTGCTATTTCAAATTTCTTTACATATTATCCCTATGTTCTAATTAACATTATGTGAAATAAAATAAATAACTTATATTTATTATTCCCTAGAAATTCAGTATCAAACAACTTGCCCCCCTTTTTTTCTCATAACGTGACACAACTCAAGTAGAAATAGTGATCAATAGTTGGTACTATACTGTTTTATCAATGTGAAAACAAAAATTCTATTTCATTCTTTTCTTTATAAGTGTATACTACTACGGTTATGCATGTATTACCATTTGATAATGCTTTTTTTTTTATATAGGCCTACCTGATGAGTAAATAAGTTAATGTTGATTCAATGTTGGATCAACGTTCGAATTTCAACGTTGAAATGGTCAACGTTAATTCAACGTTGAATCTTTGTTTATTTCTCAACGTTGAAAATGTTACGTTGTTTCAACGTTGAATATACGTTGATCACATTTCAACCTCATTTCAACGTTTATTCAACGTTGAGTGCCTGCTGGGTATATCTAATATGTTTTATTCAAGAATAAAATTGAGAATGGAAATGGGGAAGTCGAGAAGAAAGAAGAATTCATACATTGAGTGTGTCTTTAAAGAAACTGCGTTGTTTTGTATATCAATAAATTAACTCATTGAAAATATCAAGTTTAAAATATGTATGACAGACGCGCGTTTCCTTTACATGAATTTGCAAAAATAAGACGGCAAAACAAAAAGAAAATATCAAGATATTAAATTGAAAATTAAAAAAGACATTTAAAAAAATGTTGAACCAACTTGTTAACATTAATTTGGCAAACAAATCAACACAATCAAATATTCCTCATCAGTTAGACAATTTTCCCATCTGGTTAAAGGAGTGATTGCCACCAACAAAAACGTTTAACCCCGCCACATTGTTTATGTACCTGTCCTTAGACAAGACCGGTTGTAGTTTGTCGCTATAGTCATAATAAATCAGAATTTTTTTCGTTCATTGTTCTGTACATAAATCAGTACGGTGACCCTAACTTCTTCTATCTCATGTGGTGCAGAGTTTAACATGAACAACTCGACAGGTGTTATATATGGGGCTGGATTTGCTCACCCTTGCGGAGCACCTGAGATTACCCCTGAGGTTTTTGGTGGGGTTAGTGTTGCTTAGTATTTATTTTTCTATGTGTTATTTTGTGCAATATTTTCTGCCTTTTACTTTTTCAGCCATGGCGCTGTCAGTTTTTGTACGATTTAAGAGTTTAAATGTACCTCTGGTATATTTCTCCCGTCTCTTGTCTCATTGACAATCAAACCACAGCTACGAATTTTTATATAATATAGTATTGAATAAGGAGATATGACATAGCATGCTATCAAGGGCTCAACTTAACATACAAAATTGTTGAACCATGAGGAAGCCAATTGCCTGATTTACTAGTAAGTACAAACAAAACCGAAGGACAATACTGAAATATAGTAACAAACGGCACACACAAGAACAAAGAAAAAACGATAAAACAGTTGACGAAAAAAAAACCCCATATATGATACACAGAAAACAAAGACGTGCTCGACACTTGGGATGGATACATGTATAATGTAAGGAGGTTAGACATATTTTTCGGTGTCTAACTCTCCTTTTACTTTGGACTGTAATGTTATATTTAGCACAACATAACAACAAAATGAATATAAATATATATCCAAGATTATTTATCGATCAGTTTACATGAAATAAATTCAGTGTAAAAGCAACATTGAAAGTGCAGGAAAACAGCTGATTTCCTATAGTTCATCTGTTCTATTTAATGTGAATATCATTGTCATACTATAGTTTTCGTTTATCGTGTTTATATTCTTTGAGCAATACAATTTTATAAAGTCATTTTTAAATTTTTATAATTTTATCTGTATATTTTGTTCATGTACCACAGACATTTTAACTTTTCTTTTTGGAGTCTATTTAACTGTCTGGCTTGATAACGTAACCATGATACACAAATTACTTTCATTGGAAACTACAGACAAGGGTGTAACGACGAATTGGGATATACGAATAACTTAAGGTTATCGATACATAAATAATGGTTATTGGAAACTACAGACAAGGGTGTAACAAACAAGTTGGGATATATGAATAACTTTAGGTTATCGATACACAGATTACGCTCATTGGAAACTACAGACATGGGTTTAACAAACAAGTTGGGATATATGAATAACTCAAGGTTATCGATACACAAATTATACTCATTGGAAACTGCAGACAAGAGTGTAACAAAAGAGTTAAGATATATGAATATCTCAAGATTATCTATACACTGATAACGCTCATTGGAAACTGCAGACAAGGGTGTAACGAACGAGTTGTGATATATGAATAACTTAAGTTTATCGATACACAGAATGCGATCATTGGAAACTGCAGACAAGGGTGTAACAAACAAGTTGGGATATATGAATAACTTAAGATTATCGATACACAGATTACGCATATTAGAATCTACAGACAAAGTTTTAGCGAACGAGTTGGGATATATAATCAACGTAACATTGTGAAAACGGAACATCAACGTCACAAAAGGAAAATTACAACAGGGAACACAAATACCTACTTTTTATCGCCATTTCAGTTTTGTCGTGCGAAACTAAAATATCTGGATCTAGGAAAGGGCTCTTGTTAGGGAAAATGTCAGTTGTTATCTAATTGTTCGTTTCTGTGTATGTCGCATTGTCGTTTGTTTTTTCGTTGCATTTCAGTGTTTCTGTAGTTTCGTTGTTTTCCTCTAATAGTTGTTGTGTTTCCTTCGGTTTTAGTATGTAACTCGGATATGTTTCTCTCAATCGATTTATTAATTTTGAACAGTGGTATATTTCTATTGCCTTTTCATATAAGATAACTGTTGGGGAAATTACATGTGGTAGGTGTTGGCAGTATATTTGAAGTTCTTGATTATTTTACCAAATAAATATCATCAAGGAAGATATTGTTCAATTCATCAATTAGATTAAAATAATACGGATCTTTACTGAGTTGGTGCATACAACTTCTAAACTGTGATTTCTGAAAATAACATGAAGAAGTCTGCGCAATTGGTGTCCATGGTTACATCTACAACATGATGATACAGTGTATGCACGAAGCGTAGATAGATGTTGTAAAGGGATGATCATTACCATTATAATCCTTTCATCACCGTTCCAGTAAGTATTATTTCATTGCTAGGAAACTACAGAAACATCATTTGTAGACTATTTTATACCCTGATTGAACGATAAATGACAGGTCCTAAGGTGTTTGTGTACACTACGACAGGGACATACTCTGCGATTATTGTCATCAAATTAAAGTTCGCCATGATGGGCTCTTATATCTATCATGATGCCACATGGTTTGATTAGTTGACAAGGTATTAAAAACAATCAAAATACCAGTTAAGGGAGCTAGTGATTGCATTTTTTGAAATGAATAACTTCTGATGATGTGTCCCAGATGAATATTCAGTAAGTGTTTTGACATACTTTTTGCATTTAATTACTATGACATGGTTGGTTTAACTCATTAGAGAGCATACACACGACTTTCGAAATTTGTTTGGCGATCTTGTTTTCAATGACTTTACTTCTACCAGATTAATGTCTGTTTTCTTGTTACTTTTCCCAATTATCTTATATAGTTATATATTAATCTCAGCTAAACATGTTCTTGTATTGTTACGAAGCACAGTTTATAGCTCTTCAACAGTTTCGGTACTCATACATCTTCGGACTTCAAATGTTGCGCTTTGAGCGTTTCTGAGGAAGGTAAATCCAGAAAAGCGCCTCGGACGCAAGAAATTATTAAACGTGTTGTTTTCAATATTTTATGACCTTACATGGTAATGTCCCGTCTAAATTGTATCTAAGCAATAAATTCAACATCACTTATTGTTGTTTTTTTATTTCTTTTTCGTTAAATAATCAAGAATTTTCTACATATGCTGCCGAAATTTACACAAAGGTGCTTTCTTTAAATTAAGCAATTATAAACGGTAATAACTGTCTTTTCCTATATTTAGATGTTTCAGTTTTACATCGGTAACTTCACACTAAAATTAACGGAAAAAAGCACGATTTTTCTCTCCTTATTGTTAATTTTCCTTTTTTGAGTGTGATGTTCCTTTGGTACCATCTTATGGTGTTTAGATATCAACACTCGTTCGCTATGCTCGTGTCTATTGTGATGGTTTTTTTTGTTTTGTTTTTGTTAAATTTGTTTATTACTGATTATTCAGGAATTTCGTTACCACAAATTACTTAAAACCTTTACTATATTCATCCATAGATAAAACGATTTTGTTTTGAAGTTTAGTTGCACCTGTAAACATTTCTTTCAAACGGAATTGCACATCCTCATTTTTACAGATATGTTGATATGAAATATGAAACTTAAAAACAATCCGTATAATCTTATCGGTCCTCTATACAAACCTATTCTAAAAGGTTTCTCATAAATTTTGTTTTTAGTAAATTAAAATCAAACTAAATATTATTTTTAAAACATATGCACATTAACATCACACTCTGTCGAAAACGGTTTCTTGATCTGTACTTAGTGTTATTTTGTTGCGAGATATACAACTTCCTGTACGTCGACTCCGTATTTTTGTTGTTTCGTTGTTTCCCTCTTATAATTGATGTATTTTCTACGGTTTTAGTTTGTCATCCGGATTTGTTTTCACTCAGTCGATTGATGACTTTGGAACAGCCGTATACTACTGTTGCCTTTAATATATGTAGTTCTATTTCTATCCATCTGACGAGTTAATAATTTGTAACCGTTTTTATACTTTGTTCTTATGTTGTTCTGTAACACCAGTGTCCTAGCTTATGGGTTCAGAGATGGGTCCGATTACTTTCAATGTAATTAATCAAATTTCAATTGCTTTGTCATTTCTACGATTAAATTAAATTAATGATTACCTTATTTCTGAAAGTGTCTGATTAAATTAATGATAGCATTGGCAAAGTAATTATGATTACATCTGATAACAATGAACTTAAAAAAAACATTTCAAATGATGTGAATGAATAAATGTTTAATATAACTATAGCATTTTATGGAAAGGATTTTGTTTGGTATATTATAAAACGATAACTTCAACCTTCAACTATTTAATAAACCACAAAAATTAACTACATATATATATGAACATTGTGTCACTGGTTATAACCCAAAACACTTTATCATAATTTGTCTCTGAATTGTTTTGACTTTAATTTATAGCTTTATATAGAGTTTGCTGTTTGTCTTCTTACCTATTCCAGACTTTATATGTTTTTCAAGGTGCAGTTTATGTAAGTTACCATATGGATGAAATAAAGTCGAAGGGTTTGCGCCTTATAACGTGTTTAACACCGCCACATTCCGGAGCCTGTAATTAAGTAGTTTTCGTTTGTTGCTGTGTAGCATATTTGATTTTTGTTCATTTGTTGATTTTCCCGTTTGAATTATTCAACATTTGTCATTTCAAGGCCTTTTATAACTTACTATGCCGGATTGGCTTGTGAACTACAGCTGTTAATTTGATTGTCATTTGGTCTTTTACACCACATCTTCTTATTAATAAAGTAAGTTTCGTTATTATATGTAGCATACACAAGTTGAAATGTCTCTCGGTTTTGTTTATATTATTACTCTAATTTTTTTTTAAATATTTTTACAATAAAGAATTTTTTTATATCTTAAATATGGAGGAGCTGAAAAGAGTTTGATAGATATGAAAGTCTATTCAGACGGAATAATTAAATGAATTGTCAAAACCATAAAGGCTAACTATGCACAATGTTATTGAATTACTCCATAATCATAGTTGTAAATATAACGGAATTTGATGAGACTGTCTTAAAAGTGAGAGGTTAAGCGCTACAAAACCAGGTTCAATCCACAATTTTCTACATTTGAAAATGCATGTACCAAGTCAGGAATATGACAGTTGTTTTCCATTTGTTTGATGTGTTTTGTCATTTGATTTTGTCATTTGATTTTGCCATGTGATTAGGGACTTTCCGATTGAACTTTCCTCGGAGTAAAGTATTTTTGAGGTTTTACTTTATTTAAATGTTTCCTCCCCGAGGGTACGACTGTCGTGTATTCATCACTTCGGTGTTGACATGAATATCAATTATATGGTAATTTTTATAAATTTACTGTTTGCAAACGAATGAATCATTCTAAACACTAAGGATTTTCTTATCCAAGGTATGTATTTGGCACAACTTTTTTTTTGAATTTTTTGAATTTTTGGTCTTCAATGCTCTTCAATTTTGTACTTGTTTGGCTATCTTACTATGATCTGAGCGTCACAGATGAGTCTTATATAGACGAATCGCGCGTTTGACGTATTAAATTATAAGCCTGGTACCTAACTATTTACACAAAGACATGTGCTATTATGATAAAAAAAACTACTATATATAATGGTATTGAATTGCTCCATATTTTACACAAATACATGTGTTATTAAAGGTCAAATAATTTTCATGTGACTTTTTTCATTATATAATTCAACATTGAGAATGATGTGATTTTTGTCTACAAGATTTCTGACTTATTCCCTTTACCTTTATAACCGTTTGGTCTAAATCAACAGATAACATGGTTGTATTGAATTAAATTATTTAATTATAAAAAAGAAGATGTGGTATGATTGCCAATGAGACAACTATCCACAAAAGACCAAAATGACACAGACATTAACAACTATTGGTCACCGTACGGCCTTCAACAATGAACTAAGCCCATACCGCATAGTTAGCTATAATAGGCCCCGATAAGACAATGTAAAACAATTCAAACGAGATAACTAACGGCCTTATCTATGTAATAAAATGAACGAAAAACAAATATGTAACACATAAACAAACAACAACCACTGAATTACAGGCTCCTGACTTGGGACAGACACACACATAAATAATGTGGCGGGGTTAAACATGTTAAATTAGTCCATTTTGAGTGCATTTAAAGTCCAAAATTCTGTGACCATTTTAATACTTTGTATAATAGATTTTCAATTGTGACATATTTTGTTAGAAACAGCCTCTTGAATGGCCACTTCAAATCACTAAAGATGCTATAAGTTTCAAAATTTTTGAAATAATAGGACATATATCATTTGCATTTGATTTTTCAGAAAATGAATTCTTCTCATGAAGTTTTGAATTACAAATATCATTTTGTATTTTGAAACTTGGTCGATTGAGAAAAAAATCAAACGAATCAATGGTTCCATCTAAAACTCAGAGGTTCAAGCTTCAATGTAAATACAAATAAATAATGAAAAATAACCTGTTTTCACAACTTATTATAATGGAGGTTATAATAAAAACTGTGGAAAGAATTATGGACAATTTACCTGTGCAGATAAACTTTTGATGAAGGATAGCACTAATCCACCTGACTACTGAACAGATGGATAATGCTGCATCTCACCAGGAAGCCTTATTAGATTGACAAGCCCTTGATTACTGTTTTAAAAAACACTAAGGATTTTCTTATCCCAGGAATAGATTACCTTAGCCGTATTTGGTGCAATTTTTTGGAATTTTGGGTCCTCAATGTTCTTCAACTTTGTACTTGTTTTGGCTTTATAACTATTTTGATCTGAGCATCACTGGTGAGTCTTATGTAGACGAAACGCGCGTCTGGCGTATTAAATTATAATCCTGGTACCTTTGATAACTATCAACATTCTATTATTGATGACCACTTACAAAATACCATCATTTGATGGTGACCATATCAGATTGAAGACTGGAAGAAATAGAACACGATGTACTGTAGTTAAAAGTAAATAGATACATTTTTATTATCAACCGATTTCTATTGGGAGTACAATAACAGTAAACTTTCCAAAACCGTTACATGATTTCAAATATAAGTTAATACAAGAAATAAGAACTAGTTCAGTCACAGTCAAAGTCAAATTGTTTATGATTACTGTATTTTTATATTGGCTCTTACATCAATAAACCGTTTTAAACAACTTATCACTATAATTGAATCCATCCCTTAGGGGACACGATATCCGCAATGCATTAAACAGATCAAATCTCTTCCTGACACAAAACAGTCAAAATGTAACAAAGATCATTAAATCGTTCATTTCGTTCGAAGTCATTCGGGAAGGACAAAATGAAAAAAGAAATACTAATCTTATTATTTTTCATTCCGTGCAACTCATTATCGGTGTGCGCAATGAAAGGTAGTGATCTTATCATTGAGAAAGACATGATAGTTCCAATTGATACACCGGCTCCAATAGTACGTCCTGAAATAGCATGCACTTATCTTTGCTTAAAAGACCATCATTGCTGTTTTGCGAATTATAAGGATCTAACCAAGGAATGTGCTATCGACATATCGAACATGCGCCATGCAGAAACTATTAGTCAAATCGAGTGGACATTTCTAAGAAGAGGTAGGAAACTTATAAAATTCAAGAAATTAAGATTACACATTTTGAATATGAAATGCTCCTAAAAACAAAAAATATATGTAACAAATTCAAAGAAAATGAAATCAGATAAACAAATTTCAAATTATTATATATTCGTTTTTAAAATAAAAAAGAATTCATCAAAGTTGTAATGAAAACACACAAGTCAAATGAAAATAGCCATTGTTAGGTCAAAAAGATAAACTACGGAAAGATAGCCAATGAAACACATAGTAAACTTATCAATCCCATTAAAAAGCAAAATTTAACCCTTATCATTTTCGGTATATTAATGATCATTTATTTTGCCTACATGTATGTGAAGGTGAAGTATAGTTGAGCATAATCACATTCTAAAAGGTACATTTTATTCAAATCAAGGCACTTATAATGTAAACGTGATATACAATTCAAGAAAAGCGCCTTGGACGCATAACATTTATAAATTGTTATTTTCAAGTACTAGCATTTGGTTCATACGTTTACATGTACTGATAGACTGTTAGTTATTAGTGATTAGCTTATTAGTGTTACAGTGCTGTTGGGGTTAATAACACCCATTTCTTGAATTAAATGTTTGAAACTTAAGGTGGTACCTAACACTACAGGGAGATAACTCTGTAAAATCAGCAGAACGTTTTAATGACGTTGTGTTGTTAAGGGAATATCAAGCTTCTCAATGACCAAAATAAGTTTTTGTCAAACTGCTATAGAACCAGTGTAATTTTTCTGATTAAACGGTTGGTTCAAAGTTTTTGATATTTTTATATTTTTTGTCAAAGGGTCAAACTAAATACTTTGTCAAAATTTAAAGAAAATTAAACGAGCCAAATTAATTTTAGTTCAGGTGTTAGGTACCACCTTAAATGCATGAAACAAATATCTCTAATTCGATTTCAGTCACTGGGTCGATACCTCTGCTGGTGGACTGTAAGCCCCAGATGATATCACCAGCTCAGTAGCGAGTAATTCGGTACTGGTATCAAAATGCGGATGTTGTTAGATTGAAATTCGTCCTTATGAAAATTATGCATATTTTTCTAATAAAAGAGAAATTTCCCTTATGCAAAGCTCTTATTATATGTACGGATTTGGTTATCCTTTAAGTGCTTTTTGTTTTGGTCAACTTTTTCAATAATAGGTATTTGAAATTCAAATATTTCGGCATCGAGCATCACTGAAGAGACAATAGTTGTTGAAATACGCATTTGATGCATTTCAATTGGTGTCATTAATGTTATAATAATTTATAAGAATAAAAGTATCAACTTCCGCAGTAAAAATTGATATCAGACGGACTTTGCTTTTATGTTGGTCTTGTTTTGGATACATGGGTCATCACGTGTAACAATACGAAAACATCAATGGGTTTAGCGTTTAACTTTCTTGATGAAGGTTAATCCTGAAATGTGCTTCCAATACATAACATCTAAACAAAGAAATGTAAAGTGTTATTTTCATTTGAGACTCTTCAATATCCTTTTGTATTCCGTGTATTCAATAACACGGACAAACTCAATTTGTCTCCGTTACGCTTCTAACTTTATTTAATTTTATTTTTAAGAATTTGATCAATGAATAATATAACATTGCAATACAATTTATTTTAAACATATACATCTGTAAATCTTTTTTTATTTAGTGTCATCAATGACTTAGTCATAAAAAGTGGAACTCAAGATTCTAATCTATATTTTAGGTAGTGCTTACAACAACATGGTATTTTTCTACTTCGGAAATACATTGCCCTGGATTGACGCACAAGTAAGTTACAAGTAAATACAGTTGGCCAACTGTTTGTATGAACAAGCTGTTGGAAGAGTTTCGAGGTTTATGTCATTCCTACCATTGGACTTAGCTTTATTGATGCACTTACCTTTACATGTGAACTTTTAAGTTTTATTCAGAGTTTGTTTGTTCTTTATGAAATTGCATTCTATGATCATTATGCTTATAAATTAGGAAATTAAGGAATGTAATCTTTATAATATTTTTGATTTGCTTTTAAAAGAATGCATTTGTTTAGAAACATAACAAAAAATAACACTAAGTAGCTGAAAGATATTATTTCTGCAATTCTGACAAGTAACATGCAATTTTGATACACCAATTAAGCATTTTCAACCATATGTTTTTCAAAGACAAAACATTATTAAAATATTAAAGCATTGAATTTTGTTATTACTTTTAGGGCTATTGTGACGGTTTTGGTATGAGACTTGCTACTGTCAGTAATACAGAAGAAAACGAATTCCTGAAATCTCTAACTACTCGTGAGTTATTTTTATTTTATTTCAAACATAAGCAAAATATCTCGTCTTCGTATTTATTTCAATTTAAAATATTATGTATGCAATTGTATTAAGATTCTGAGTGTAATTTCCTACAGCGAAGTTAAAGTCTTGTATATTGTGAAAAATGAAAATGGCAGGTGTCTTTAAACCAAATAACTAAACAAAATATTGTAACATCAACAATAGTGTTAGTTCTACAAAGCTTCTACCTCAAACAAATAAATCAATTTTTAATTTCGTTCTAATATAATCTCTTCAAAAATATATATTAAATTTCATTTCCTGATTATCTTTGTTTTCTTGTACTTAGAATGAAAATAACTTGGGTCACAGTCAAAGTACACCTATCGCTCTTTTAAAGTTTCGGAAAATAATTATTGTATTGTTATGAATGACGCCGTTAGTTTTTCTCTTTTGAACATTTTCACATTTGTCGTATTGGTTCATTTTATAGCTGCCTATAGCTATAATGTATGGGATTTTCTTACCCTTTAAAGCAGTACGATTATTATTGATATATTTACGTCATTTAAGCCCGGATGTATAAATGTCTCAATCAAACCAAATCTCATTATTCCTATACTTAAACTGTTTTTTCATGTTTGTATTTGCAACGTTTGGCTTTGGTAATTTTCTCATGTGTTGGAAAATAGATTAAAATGTGATTTATAGCAATAGATCGTTTTCTTTTTCATTTTTCTCATTTTTTTTCATTGCAAAAACCCTTTATTAAAATGATGAATAAGTAACCATACTATACTATATGTCCTTTTTGTGAAAAGTCAAGTTAATAATACATTCACCAATGGCACCAAATACTTATCAATTAAGACACACACATGTAAAACTAGCAACAACTTACGAGAATCATGATCTTCAACATTCCTTGAATATCTAACGGTGGTAGAAAAAACCTCATCGAAGCAACTAGGTTGATGAAAGTTCAATAAGTTGGTATTATGACAGACGTCGGCGCTCAAATCAAACCCATAGGGAAAGTCAAACCAAATCCGAAGTTGTGATAAATACGGCTTAAGTAACCTTTGCCAAAATGAAGAGACACATTAGTGTTCCGGTGTAAAACCTGATAGTGAGTTCTCAACAAGATAACTTGACCATAAGAACGAAAACACATCTCTTAAAATTGTAATCCAACATAAAAATACGAAAATATTTGTAATTGGAATAAAAGTCACACGAAATCTTTTACTGAATACAGTCATTTGTTAATTTGACATTTTATCGGCAAGTCCGATATCAGTAGTTTTTCTTATGAGAAATTATATTAAAATGATTGTTCACTATACAGATGAAGATAGAACGGAATACAATGCATGCATGCATAATATGTACTTATATTTTGCTTAAATTTCGAAACCTGTTCTCTAGTACTCACTTTCCTGGTAGAACAATCATCTAGCATTTTACAAGAAGTATATGTCGAAAAACAGACTTGGTTGAATATTACATATGTGTATATATTTGTAATATCTTCACTTATTCTTACAACATTTGTATAAACTTCAAGATTATAAAAAAACCGTTTTTTTTCTAAAGTGAACATTGATTGGTTAAATATTTCTCAGTCATGTCCTGTTTTTGAATTTGTTTGTTAGCTTTTTGGTCATGAATGTTTGTCTCTAATATTTAATTAACTGTACATTTGTATTCAGATATCGCAGATCAAATTTATTCGTTCATTGTTTAATCATACGTTTTTTGATTGAGTTAAGTCTGCCAATTGATATTTTATCGTATGTTTTTCTTTGTTGTGATGTTATGCTATTGTTTCAGAAAAAGGGAGAAGGTTTGGATCCATTAAAACGTTTAATCCCGCTGCAAATGTTTGCACCTGTCCTAAGTCAGGAATCTGATGTACAGTAGTTGTCGTTTGTTTATGTAATATATACGTGTTTCTCGTTTCTCGTTTTGTTAATATAGATTAGACCGTTGGTTTTCCCGTTTGAATGGTTTTACACTAGTAATTTTGGGGCCCTTTATAGCTTGTTGTTCGGTGTGAGCTAAGGCTCCGTGTTGAAGGCCGTACTTTAACCTATAATGGTTTACTTTTTAAATTGTTATTTGTATGGAGAGTTGTCTCATTGGCACTCACACCACATCTTCCTATATCTATATAAACAAGCCGGACAATCACACAAAGTATCAACAATTTTATAATGTCTCAATGCATGAGGTCAAGATATTTTTTGACAGTTTGGTCAAGTAATGTCAATACATTTGCAATTTCAACAGACTATGTTCATGCCACAATACTTTTTTTTTCATTTTATATGCTTATGTAGTGTAATCAATTGTTGATATATATTATTTTTCAAAACACACAATATATCAATCTCTTTTTCAAATTAGAGAAGACCGGCGAATGGTTAGGAGGTTCAGATTCGTTGACAGAGGGGACGTGGAACTGGGACTAACCAACACAGCCGATAAGCTTTTCTGACTGGGGATTTTCTTCAGGAGTTCCACAGCCAGATGATATACTTAATAGTGATTGTTTAGCATATTTGATGTATGGTTTTTTTCTTATCCATACTTATGCGAAAGGTAATGATAAAAATTAGTAAATATATCAAATGAAATGACTAAATATAACTTTTGGTTACAGTTTGAAGTCGTGTGTATTATTTAAGTTCTGAGTATTAACCTTACAACTCTATATTAGTTAAACTATGCTTTCATTACCACATGTGGAGCATGATATGCTTACTCTTCCGCAGAACTTTAGATTATCGCTCCTTTTTTGCGGGGGGTCGTGTTACAGAGTTGTATGTGTTCTATGTTTAATTTTGTATACCGTTGTTTTCTTTTGGTCTTTTCCTTCTTTTTATGTTGAAAAAGTGTTGTCAGTTTATTTTCACCACTCTTTCAAAATAATCTTATTAAGGATGTTCGCTTGTCATGTTTTGGGATTTTTGTCAGATTTTCGGAATCCTCTGCTTTTATCCATTTGAATACCTTAAAAAAATTACCCATTGACCCCCATTTTTCTTTTTATAAATATTTTGCATGTATGATAATAAGCCATCTGTAAAAGTTATATAAAATTTTTGTTATTTTTTAATAATTTTTAGATCATAAACTTGTCAATGATAAAGCTATGAAAAATCAAGAAAGAACATTTTCCCGCCAAAATTTCAAAGGCTAATATCTCGAAAACAAGCACATTGACCTATATATTTTTTCTTCTTTAGTTCCTTCATTAATTCCCTATCAATATATACTAGTGTTATGAAAAGCTTATTATTTTGAAACTAAGTAGCGAGCCTCTTTTAGAACAGAAGTGTCTCAGGATGTGCAGGTCTCTTGTTATTTTGGTCAGATATTACACATTCGTTTGTTTTCATATTTTGTGCAAATAATTGTGGATTGCGATAAATAAATTGTGGTAAAAATTTCATTTCGTTATCAAAACGCAATTTTGCATTAAAGCAGACAGCTATCCTTATTTTGATAACCAATGTAAAATTTATAATATAAAAAAGAAGATTTGGTATGATTGCCAATGAGACAACTTTCCACAAGAGACCAAAATGACACAGAAATTAACAACTATAGGTCACCGTAAGGCCTTCTACAACGAGCAAAGTCCATACCGCATAGTCAGCTATAAAAGGCCTCGAAATGACAATGTAAGTCTGCAATTTGACTAAAGTAAGCTTGTATATGATCTCTTCATTGTATAGTTAGCCGTAAACAATTTGATATATTAGTAAACTCTCAAACTATTTTTTCTTTTACGTCTGAATATTTGAGATCATAGTACTTGCCTAGAATGTTCTCACTAATCAGTATAATGAAAACTAATCCGGGTTGAAAAGTTTAAACCAACGGAACACATCAACTATAAGAACAAAACAAACAAACAACAGGAACACCGAATTGAACGAAAAACAAACCCGCTAACATGCATATAAACGAATTATTTGATAACAGCTGTCATATTCCTGAATAGGTAAAGGACATTTAAAGAAAACATGATTGGTTGAACCTGCTTTAATGGCTAGCCAAACTTTTCTCTTTATGACAATGTTATGAAATATCGCTGTAATGACAACACTACGTGAAAGAAATACAGCAAAAACACACGCAAAAACATTCATCACCCAGAAACGCACAATAAAATAATGTCATAGTCGACACAACAGGTAAATAACATGCAACCTCGAACATCTTATTTTCCATGTTTATTTTTCCTCCTCTCCAGAATGCGTTCCAAATTATATATTTCAAAACTAACATTTGAAAGACTTGCAAGATGGCGTGTAAATCGTCTTAAGCTAATATCAATTATTTAGTAGAAATTTTCTTACCATAAAACAATATATTTATAATTCCAGATGATTAAAAAAAAACTTTCAGTATACTCAGTAAAAGAAAAGATGAAATATGTGTATACAATGGACAAAAATATTGCTATGAAAAACAAATGTGAAAATCAGTTTCTCAGAGAATGGAATGTTTTTGATAGATTACCTAGATGAATTAAATTGAAAATTCACCATAAATAATAAAAATTAAAAAACAATTATTTAGTAAAACATATGTGTTTACACGTTGAATACATTTTGTTCGTAAGACCCTTTTTAAAGGGACTTCTATAATGGAATATCTGTTTGTCTATCCTTTGCAGAATTGTTCGTGTTGATGGTGAAAACTGGCCAATTGATAGATTAGACAGGAAATTTTTTTAACTTGTTTATTGAAAATCATCTTTTTTTTCTTTTATCTTACAAGGCAACATATCTTTATAAAACAGAATCATGTAAATAGAGAAATGAAAAGTTGTATATACAGGTATGTGTGGATATGCAATTAATGATAATATTACCATATCTGTTTAACAAGGAAACAAGTAAATGTAGTCAAAAGGAATACACACAGTACAATTACATATAGATTTTTAAATTGGATCTGCAAGCTGCACCTTTAAGCAAATAAAGGCAACAGAAGTATTCCGGTGTACAAATATCATAAATCGATATAAAATTGATTTTGAAGAATATCCCTTTAACTGTCTACAAATGTTAGATGATATGTTGAACAAGGCTTTATATTTATATGATATGTGCGGTATGGGCTAATTGTTAAATTCTGTGTCATTTGATCTCATCTGAAGAGTTGTCTCATCGGCAATCATATCACATCTCTTTTTAATATTTATATAAATATGCTCCTGTTGTTAACAAGAGAATTGAAATGAAAAACTTCATGCGCCCGAAGCGGGTTTTCTAGTTAACCTTCCCAAGGAACGCTCAAGGCCGAATATTTGAAAGCCAAGCATGTATAATTGCCTAAACAGTTGAACAGCTATATGTAAAAAAAAAACGACTTTAAAAAATTGCTAAATTTATCGAAGTTCAAATTTGCCTAAGAAAATTCAACACTTATTAGTTTCTTATAATTTTAAATTTGTTTACGGATGGCGTGTAAATCGTCTTAAGCTAATATCAATTATTTAGTAGAAATTTTCTTACCATAAAACAATATATTTATAATTCCAGATGATTAAAAAAAGACTTTCAGTATACTCAGTAAAAGAAAAGATGAAATATGTGTATACAATGGACAAAAATATTGCTATGAAAAACAAATGTGAAAATCAGTTTCTCAGAGAATATATAATTAATAATAATAGTTAAGAAGGGTTTGTTATAAAAAAAAAATATAATATTATACCGAAATACTTACTACTCAGCTGGTGATACCCCAGGGAGCTGATAGTTCATCAACAGGGACGGACAGACTGACTGGTATAATAGTATGATCATTTACGCAAGGAATATTAGAGATAAATATATTGCACTTGGTTTAAGGAGTTTGTATAGATTTTGGAGGAATAAAACTAAACAAATCATATATAATATAGGCATACGTTTGCGAGAAAAGAATGATGGTTATTTAGAAGTGTATTAGACTTAAGTTCCTGCTAGTACTTGCAAATTGTACTTTCTTGTTATTTTTACCTGTTTACACAATTTGGGATGCATTTCTGTAATTCGATGTTTACTTATTTTGTGTTACATATTATCTCACTATTTTTAAATGTATATGAAAAAAATGGAAATGGTACGTTATATAATAATCATGCATCCGAAGTGCATTTCTAGATTTACCTTCACAAAGAACGCTCAAAGTCATTTATTTGAAAACATTGGTATGACGCTAAATTTTCACTTCTGTACTCGTAACAATAAATTTATAAATTCTGTGAAAAAAATGTTTACTTGCTTTAACTTCACTATCCGCTATATAAAAGACGTTTTCTCAAAATATAATTCAAAGTCCGATGATGATGTACGCATCTATTCCATTTAACTAAGATAAAAGATACAACAGATACAGTAAGTTGTGTCTTATTTTTAAACCTTCATCTAGAAATTGACAATGAGGGTCGTTTGAAAACAAAACTTTTCGACACAATAGATGATTACAAATTTCCAATTGTGAACGTTCTATTTCTATTGTGCAATATTCAAGCAACGCCAGCATAAGGAATATATATCTCCCACTTTTATTAAGCTATATTATAGGGCTAGTATGTCCTATGATGATTTCTTGATAGATAGTTGCTGCTTATAAGGGAGCTATTCAACCAAAAGTTTCTAGTGGTTCAGTCGAAATCACCTATTGGTAATTTCTCCGGACGCCATCGGGAGTTGGATGACCTTTATGTAATTTATATATCACAGATGACGACGAATATGTTACAATTGTCCAACTAGAATTCAGTCTTTCTTTCCAAAAATAGAATTTTCATCGGGTGTGTACTTACACGAGCAACACGATGGGCACCTCAATGGTACGGTTCAAATGACAAACATAGTAAAGTAGGATATAAAACAATTATTAGAAGATACGAAAATGTATTATGTTAAATGTAAAAAAAAACCCACATGATACAATAATGCATTTTCAAACTTTTCAAGCATAATTAAGAGTTAATTTACAAAATTGGTGTTGACCTTTCTATACAGTGTTCGTATGATTTGATTTTGTTTATTGTCAATATAAAAACATATTAAACTGTTGTTTTCTCTTCTGTTGACAAATATGATAGAAATATTTCATATCGGATGTATTACATTTATCGTCCGACGTTCGTAAACTTTTCACTTTTTGAACTTTTATTACTTAAGAATACATTAAACTGTTATTTTTCTCCATATGATAAAAAAATCATAACATGTCATTTATCCTATAAGATGTATCATCAGCCCTCGGTCAATATTAGCCCTCGCGCTTTCGGCTCTTGTGCTGATATTGAAATATCTGATATAAAACATGCCATGTGATAATCTGATAATATTATTATAGTATATGGAAATATATGGATTATCTATACAAATCTGTAGAAGCATATGCGATAAGCTTCGTGAATAAAATAATTATATTCATAGAATTTAGTAATATTCAAACATCCAAACATCTTTTACATTTCTCCCGCCCGATACATTGACACTATTTGATGCTGACTTTACCAGATTGAAGACATATATTGGAACATGTCACGCATAGTACTGAAGTACATAGTAATTATTTTCTATAATCAACCTTTTGCTTTCGGGAATGTAATTACAGGGAACTATACAAAACCGTGACACGACACTTATCTTTTTATAATTAGATTTGAAATATTTATCATAAGAAAATTCAAATTGAGTGCAGAGTAATTCTTACTACATTGATCATTGTTGATGTAACTGTTATATCAATCAACCGTTTGTAACAAATTATATTGATAATTAAAAATATCCCAAAGGAAAAACATATTTCTCCTATTTATTGAGTTGATTATACCTCTTGCCAACACAGAACAATCGAACTTTAACAACGATCATAACAAAATCCGTTTAGTTTGAAGTCATATGAAGGACAAAATGAAAACAGAATTACTTTTTTTTAATTTTTTGGTTTTGAGTAATTTCATTTTAGTGTGTACTACGAATACAGGTGATATAATCATTGAGAGGAATTCAGTAATTCCAGGTAAAGGTGTGTCTACTATAGTACGATCTGAGTTAGCATGCACGTTTCTTTGCTTAAAAGACAAGGATTGCTGTTTTGCTAATTATAGGGATTCAACAAAGGAATGTATGGTGGGAATGAGCATGTGCCATGCAGAAACCATTAGTGAAAATGGCTGGACATTTCTAAGAAGAGGTAGGATTCAAAATATAAAAAACACATTCTGCTCAAATTTTATTATTTCAAAGAAAGATTTGACATTTGACATATAAGGAATTGCTGTAATATTTTTTTCATTCAGACTATGAAGAAATAGAAAAAAATATGGTGAACAACTGATTAAACCCGCGTATCGTTTTATTTAAAAGTGTGCACCACATTTTTTGGGGGTTATTTCGTATGGACAAACAAATACTGTCATTCCTTATAACCTAATATTGAATTCCATTTTTAGGAGTAAATCATGACAAAACGATGACGTTACGGCCACATGGCAAAATTATGTATATGAGCTGATAGACAAAAAATTTATGCAAATAAGAAGACGTTCAAAGTTAAGATATCATTGCATATTCGTTATAATTAGAAAAATTTACCAAAGTCTTAATACTTAAAAACTGATTTAGTAATTACCATTTCCAGTATGACAATCATTTTTCGTTTTACTTACATAACTGTGTATTAAGGATGTATTCCTCTGACTTTTCAGCCTCGTTCAGTCTCGTTGAAATCTCGTTCTTGAATTATTTCCAAAACATGTGATACAAGTGGAAAATATCAATGATTTTTTTAAAATGTTATAATCAAACATCTGTGAAAAAAATTGTGTATTTACAATGAACGGTTTTTGAGTAATCCAGTTTTCAAATTTTACGACAAATCAAGTCAGTATTTTTAGCCAAAATTTTGAGAAAATGGGTGAGGGATACAAAAAATGATTTTACAAGAATCATGTACATCCCATATCATTTTGGTCTTTTCGAATTTCTTAGATATGTATGTTTTCAATCATTTATAACAAAAAAGTTGAAATAATATGCACTTTGTTCTTAGAACTGCGAAAAATCACAAAAAAAGGAAAATTGACAGCATGGTAAAAAAAGCGTCAAAATATGATAAAACTTTCTTATATTAACACCTACCAATAGTTTTTTTAAGTAAAATTTATTAAGATTGGTCCACTTCATCTTTATAAAAAGTATAAAAAAAAAAGTTTAATTGTGGAACTGTGAGTTTTTTCACGATAATAGCCCCAAAATAGGTAAAAATCGATGAAAAATGGGAAAATCATCAAATTTGGCCATTTTCAAAGGGCCGTAGCAAAAAAAGAAGTGCACCACCATATGATTTTTTTCTTCACCAATTATTTTGTTACAGTCTTATGAACCCAAAATCAGGTTAAGAAAAAAAGTTTAATTCTAGAAATGTTTGGCTCCTCAGAGGTGTACATCCTTAAGTTATTATTTTTTTTAGAAGGAATCATATGTGAAAAAATAAAAATCACAAAAATACTGAATTCCGAGGAAAGTCAAAAAAAGGAAAGTTCCTTATCAAATTGCAAAATCAAATGATAAAACACATCAAACGAATGGACTACAGCTGTCATATTCCTGACTTGGTACATGCTTTTTCAAATGAAGTTTTGGATTGAACATTGTTTACGTAAATCAATACGTTTTTCAATATGCTAGTATGTTCAAGAAAACCGCTTCTAGAATTTTTATTTTTAAGTACAAGCACTTGGTCGATACGTCCAAATATACTGATTGACTGTAAGACACCGAGGTAAATCATTTCAAAATTCAGTGTTACGGTACCGACTTGAATTATAACATATCTTTCTTACATCTTCCGTTTGAAAACTAAAAAATCATTAAGAATCAAAGGTTCCAACTTCCGCAGGAAAATATCGCCTAAGACGGATTTGGCTTGTCTTCGCGGTCCAATTTTTACACTTAGTTATTAACGTGTACCGAGACGATAACAACACTGGGCTTAACATTTTTGAACTCACTTCTTCCTGTAAGTTATACAAAACGTTATTTTCATTTCACACTCGTTCATATCCTTTCGACTTTGTGTAATCAATAAACACGCACTCTTAACAGCTTCAGTTTGTTTCCGTTACTGGTTTTGTCTGAGTGTTTATTTGTTTTGATATTTTATTAAAATTTTTACATAATTTCTGTATTAATAAAATAACATTATAAGTATTTCCGTACTTCAGGTAGTGCTTACAAGAACAAGGTTTTTTTCTACTTCGGGAATGCAGTGCCTTGGAATGATGCGCAAGTAAGTTATTAGAAGAATACAATTATTCGACTTCTTATTACATGTACAAGCTGTACACATAGTTTCGTTGATTCTAGTTTGTCAATACAGATGTCATTCATAACATTGCATTTACCTTTATTTAAGCAATAACCTTCACGTTAGACGTTTTATTGTGAGGTTGCTTGATACTTTATGAAATCGCTTTCCATAAAAAGTAAGTTCATTATATATTTGAAAATATAGATTTTTTAGGATATCAATTTTGTTATTTTTAAAAAAATGTTTAAAGAATGCGCTTGTTTTAAAATTAAAAAAAAACCCAACTTTTAGCTGAGTGACTGGAAGAAAATTTATTTTTTTACAATATAATCAGTAACATAGAACTTTGAAACTTTGTTTTTTAATTGAAGTCTTGATATTACAACCATTGCAATGTAGTATCCATTTTAGGGATATTGTGGCAGTTTTGGTATGAGACTTGCTTCTGTCAGTAATTCAGATGAAAACAAATTCTTGAAATCTCTCACTACTCGTAAGTTATTTTAATTTATTTTAGATATTTAGATATAATAAAATTAAATTCAATATAAGAATTTAAAAGTGAAAGAAACAAAACTGCCGAACTCCGAGGCAATTTCAAAATGAAAAGTCCTCAATCAAATGGCAAAATCAAAAGCTCAAAGGCATCAACCGCATAGATAACAACTCTCAAATTCGGAAGTTGGTACATGCAATTTCTTATGCAGAACAGGGTGTATTAAACCTGGTTTAATAGCTATCAAAACCTCCCACTTGTATGACAATCGTTTATACCTAATGCGTTAGGAAATGCTTATCCCATATACAGGCGAAGTTGGTAAAATGCTTTTAAGGTGGGGGAAATTGAGAATTTCAAAATTAAAAACATCTCGTTTGTCATAGATTCTGGTCTTCAGATGACCGCTTATGTCGAATTCGAGGTATAAGTCTAAAATCATCCAAGAGGAAGCCGTGTCTCATATTTCTTTCATATTAAGTTTTGGGGGATATATTTAAGAAAAGCTTGGATTTTAAATGGACAGAACATCATCGATATACAAGTATCTGAAAGTGAAAATCTAAGATATGGCTTTTTTGATCATCTTGTTTCTGACAAGTGTCAGAAGGAACTCAGACTGATATGAAATAAAGAAAAGGTCGGCAAGTACAGCGCACATATTGTTCCCATAGGAATGTTTATAATTTGTTGAAGAACCTCGTATTAATAATACATGTTGTTGTATGATAAAGCGAACAAATAAGCGGTTTAATCCTATAATCTTGTCAAACAGACGTAAGAAATACTGTGTAATTTGGAGCTTATAATTTATTTAGGAAAATATTTTAAACAAGCGTTACAGTGATTATGAGAGTATTATTCGTTACCATAGTTATGGTTGTTATCAGAACAAACATATTTTCGTATTAATACCATTATTAAAGATGATTGTATGCATACTATATATTCATATCTTGCTTGAAACTTTGTTCTTTGGTAATCTCCCTTACCCCTTTGATTGAAATATTTAGGAGAAATATTAATCCCACAATGAAGATTTACTTTATATGCTTATTTGGTTATATTATACTCTAGTTTTGTTGACCATTTCTATTTTGCCAAAGATATAAAATCTTCTCCTTTTGATATTTCAGAGAGTTCGGGAGTATGGTTGGGAGGTTCAGATTTGTTACAAGAGGATAAGTGGAAATGGGACAAACCAACACGATCGATAACCTATTATGACTGGGGATATTATAATGGGATTCCTCAGCCAAATGATTTATTTAACCAAGACTGTTTAACATATGGCCTAAGCGATCCCTTTGAAACTCAATATACATGGGATGACCAAACATGTTCAAATGATTATCCGTTCTTATGCGAAAGGTAAAGATTAAAATAATAGAGAGAGTAAAAGTAATAACTAACTAATATATCTATATGGAGTTATTTTCCTTTCAGAATGACAGGTCATTCATTTGACTAATAAACTAGACGATACCAAGTTTCAATGAAATGTTTTTAATGGCATAAAATAAAGACATGTTAAAGATCATTGTTTTTCCTAAGATTCAAACTATTTTTTTGTAACACATTTATCCCATTTGATGTTAATCGTATGTTGTTGCCAATTAGGTTTTTAATGAAAATTTACGTATCGCTTCTATAACAAAAGTGAGTTAAATTTGATAAGGCAAATATTTCGTAACACTTTTAAAACATTTAAAAAAGCTTTAATCCTCATGCATAGGATTAATATGGGGACGAAGTCCCCTATTACAGAAGAAAATTCAATAAAAAAAAAAAAAAAAAAAAAAAAAAAAAAAAAAAAAAAAAAAATCCGAAAAATTTCCCGAATTTTTCATTGTACTAATGAACTCAAAATCGTTCAATTTTTTTTTGTTGCGTTTTTTAATTTCCTGATCTGCGCAGAACACATTACTCTACTTCCTTCTTCCGATCTTGTTGTCGTGAGACTTTGATTAGTCTAGTAAAATATAGGAACTCAAGGAACACAATACCAATATTTCATTTTTAATCATTCTTTGTCTTTGGTATGAATAAACGTTACCTGATGCATTGCGTTTCTTTGTTTACATTGAACATGACGTCATAACTTAAATAACGTCACAAGTAAAATCCCTAACAACAGAACCAAAATCGGAAACGTTACGGTATTTCCGTTTCTTTTTTTAACAAATATTTAAGTTACAAAAAATATAATTTAAACAAACTTCGTCCCCATTCACAGGTAATGCCTGCCTCATATTAATTAATATTAAGTATTAATAAATACAAACACAGAAGAATTCAATGTTGTTGAATTACCAGGACGTTCTTTAACCTACATTCGTATAAATGTCAATTTTTCGAGTTTCATGTGTATTACGATTATCTATTCTCGTCAACATCTTTAATTTCGTGATATTTCACAATTATATAGTATTTGCTTTCCAAATATTTCTATTACCTTAAAGTAAACAGATACGTTTAACATTGGGAGATGTATATAGTTTATCTGGATTTTAAATTTTTCAACAATTGTTGCCGAACAAGAAACAGATTTTTTTTCGTGTGTAAAATAAATCATTAAACAACATTGAAAAAATACGATCCTTTTTAATACATTATCATTTTTAATGGACAGTGATCTTTTTTTTAACTTTTATTTCTTAATTATAATTTATTCTCACCTCAAAATTGAGCCATCGGGCGTGGTTATAGCAATAGAAATTGATTGTTCATTTAAATTTCATCGGTAAAAGGAGATGCAACCTCTTGCATATATTTGCAAAAGATAATATTTGTTGACGTTATAAACGTCAGAGAATGCTTGTTTTCATATAGTTTAAAACACCTCGGGATGTCAGGAATACCCACATCTGTCTATTCGTAATTTAAACTAATTTTGCATCAATGTGTATAGTGTAATTCGTTTTTATTTTTTTTAATCTATTTTGCCCATTTTATTTTAAAAGCTCTCATTTTCAAAAAATACGTTTTTATACATCAGTTATCAGTTACATAATTACCACGAAAGAAAAGTGTCAGACGTTCCAACGATCAATATCTAACTAGATATTTAGAGAAAAATAAAACATCTGAAGAACAGTAATAAATGCGCTGTTTCATTGCTTTTTGCCTTTTAGATTTTGTTGCTGTTGGGTTGTTTATTTTTGCAGTTTGTGTATTAATTTTGTTTCATAGACGTATACCCAATACCCTTGGTTTTTCTGCTATACAAAAGTAAAAACATCCTAGAAGTATATTCGTCCGGCCGATGAGGTTATATTGGAATCTCCTGGTCAAGTCACGTGATTGAAGTTATGTTGCTTTACCGATTGACCGAATTTATCTGAAAGATTGAACACTATTTATTTTTCAGACCGTTCATGTGATATTAAGATCGGAATTACCGTTTCAGACCAAATTCGTTTACTAGTTATAGCTCAGAATGAACATTTATCATACTTTATCATACTTTAAAGATGCCATTGATATCGTCCAAAGCTAATAACAATCATTTATAACCTATATATTTTCGTTTGTTTAGATGCATACATTTTGTTGTTTATATCTTTTCAAAGGCTCTGCTAACTCCAGGATAATGTTCTTTTTATTTTTTGTAGGATTGTTCGCGTTGATAGTGAAAACTGGCCAATTGAATGAATAGAGAGACAAAAAATGTTAACCTGTACATTAGAAGTTAACTTTTTTCTGCTTTAAAAATTGCACGGAATATGTTTTATAAACCAGAATGATGCAAATTGAAAAAAAAATGTTAAAATTGATAAAACTAAGCTGAATAACTGATACATCTGTGACAATATATAATAATAGATGTAACGTTTTGTTCATTATCATGGGGATTTGAGCATGGTTGCCATAATGTTTTATGAGGAACTTGTAAAAGGAAGAATGGTTCAGGATGTACTTAGATAAGATTTAATAAATCAAGAATTTTAAATTGATACTATGAGCCGTAAGAGCATTAGTTAAGGATAAAAAAAAGCTAAAATATTGATAGGTCATAAAACTCCTTTTCGAGACATTTGATTTTATTTAAATATGGCTGGAAAAGGCTTACTCGGACTTTTACTTTATAATTTCATTGGTACTATATGGGTCTCATATCAAGAATTTGCTTACATTTTGTTACATGACCTTTTATGAGCTATTAAGACTTATACGAAAAGCTAAATGAGGCAAAATACGTTACCTTGTATCGTATGGAAAAACACAATGAAGTCTGAACATCTGACACAAATTCCAAAACCTCATCTAAGTACATCTTTAAGTACTATGGCAAATCATGTTATGAATGTTCAAGAGACAGGTAATATAAAGTTTGTTGTTATTTTGTACTTACAAAATTTTGTGAAATGTTATTTTGATAGAACAAAGTCTATTTAATGAAGATGCATGTGGCCTATAAAACGTTACAACGTAATTCTATTGGTTGAATGGTCAACAATATCTTGTCCCTTTTAAAGTGCAGAAAATCTGTTGTCAATATTAAATTTAACATTTCGACCTATCTAAAAACATTACACATTTTGTGGAGAATGTAGAGAAAAACCTCGACCTTATCAAAGATCAGTTAAAACCCTTTTCAAAGAAGAACACATTCATACGTCACGCTCGTGTATGTTCACACTTTGCAAACTTCATCTGAGAGTGTACTTACATGAGCCACACAGCAGGTGCCACATGTGGAGCAGAATCTGCTTACCCCTTCCGGAACACCTGAGATCCCCCCCTAGCTTTTGGTAGGGTTCGTATTAATTAACCGTTAGTTTTCTTTTTCGTGTCTTGTATACTATTGTTTGTCTATTTTTTTCTTTTTTAGCAATAACATTGCAGTTTTTTCGACTTGTTTTGTTTTGTTTGTAATTCCCTCTGGTATATTTAAGCCTCTCTTTTTCCAAAAAAAGTCAAAAAGTGTTATTTGCTAGGAAGAACCACTGAAATAAACACTTCAAAGTCATCATACCAAATTAATTAAGCAATACGATTTGTCTATTTCTTGCTTCATTAACAAGATGTTTTTGCAATATTGGAGCTTTAAATACATCTAATCAGATATTTTAACGAATATGTCAACTCTTGATAATGACATTTAGATTGAGAATTAACATGAAGGGCGAGAATTTCATAGAAGAATTTGCATATCCGTTATCAGCTGGTCTCGCTTTTTTCAGATTTGGTTTATAACTTTTTTGTTTCGAATTTTCCTATGATTTCGGTGATATTGTTTTTTTTTCTTCTTTTTTATGTGTCCTTGATGTGGCCATTTGATAAAGGATTTTCTATTATGAACTTTCCATGTATTTTGGTTATTTTCCTTTTTCATAAATTACATTTTTATTAATTTTGAAATTATAAAAAAAACAAAGTAGTGATTTTCTCAAAGGCGTTCTTGAATCCCGAAAAGTTATTTTGACGCTTCGATTTATAAAATGTTATTTTATTTCTTTTACAGCAATAGTTCAATACCCCTCCTTGTGGGCTATTTTTTCTCTAAAGGCATCATCATGAAAATAAGATAAAAAAATACGCTTTGTTATCAAGTTTAAATAACCTAAATTCTTCATTAAATCTTGTTTTCTTAAAATGACTACAGATTATTTAATTGATGAAAACGTTTGAAATTTCAAATTTCAAATTAAAAACGATAAAAGTAAAACTGGTCAAAATCCTTCAGGCAGAAATGACCTTATATGACTGTTTTTGTAGATCCTTTTCGTTACATTTATCTTTCAGTATTTCTACACACTTTGCTTTCAAATTTTTGACAGTGCACGTCCCTCATAAATTAAATATCAATTCAGAAGTGTGCTTTGAACGCTTAAAATTCTTAAAGTGTTATATTAATATAATTATTTTCTGATTATGATATATTTAAATTCCATCATGGTTTTTTTGTTGGCACAGCTTTTTTTGGTTCGTTTTTTTTTTTGGTTTTTTGTTTATTTTTGTTTTGTTTGTTTTGGCTTGGGTAATAGTGTTGTATGTTTTTTTTATAATGAATTTGTATGCTCTATATTTTTTCTTTTTTTTAACTTATCGAATACTCATCTTTAATTTTACGCTTTTTGTATGCCCAAATGGAGACATTCCTTAGAGTAGTTAAGCTTTGTTACTGTTATGGTATTACAATTGAAACCTAGGTCATATGTTCAGCTCTATAACTTTTTCTAATGCGTTCGTGAATTCTTTTTCTAAGGGATCGGTCATGTGGATGATTAAAACTTACCATTTGTATTCAACCAGAGAACATATTCAACCGGACCTGAATAAATAAAGATGTTATATCATTTCTAAACTTTATCTGCGTCTGTAAAATGAATTTGAATCTTGGTAATTGAAAATAAGTTATTCAATTTAAAGAATTACATTGACGGTACCAATTATTATGTGCTAACCTTCTTTGTTACATTTGTTTGTTTTTATAGTGATTAAGATGACTACACAATGTTTGCTTCTATATTCCTTTTTTTGAGATTTTAACCTATTTTGTCTGTTTTGTTCACACATCGTTGTCAGTATAATATAATTTGATGCGACTGTCATACAAGACATAGATTAAGATAGCTATAAAACCGGGTTCAATCCACCATTTTCTACATAAGAAAATGCCTGTACCAAGTTAGGAATATGGCAGTTGTAATCCATCCGTCTGATGTGTTTGAGCTTTGTGATAAGGGACTTTCCTTTTTGAGTTTTCCTCGAAGTTCAGTATTTTTGTGATTTTACCTTTTTCTGGTACAATATTATTTATACTCATCTTTGATTCGTTTGGCTTTCCATTTTGAACAAAGAACATAAAAAATCCTACTTTTAAATTTTGGTTAAACTGTACAAATGACGAGGTTTTCTGGAATAAATTTTTATACCTCTGTTTGTCAATATACATCATTTATTTATAACAACCAACCTACTTATCTTCTTAACTCCTTTATCTTAATTGATGTGTAATAGGAACCTAAATTATATATTTTTTATTTGGTTTTACTGGTCTTTATTATTTTAAAAAGAAATAAAACACGTGATTACATGTGAGATAAGTTAATGAAGTAAGAAAATAATTGATTTATATTAATCTAAGGTAAACTCATTAATGTTCTCTTTTAAACCTTGTCAATAAATAAGAAGATTTCAGGTTATTGACCATACACATGTCTGATGATAGATACTGAAAACATATTGATGTGTGTATTATAATTGGTATAATTATAGTTATCAAAGGTACAAGGATTATAATTTAGTACGCAAGACGCGCGTTTCGTCTTCATAAGACTCATCAGTGACGCTCATATCAAAATATTCATAAATCCAAACAATTACAAAGTTGAAGAGCATTGAGGATTCAAAATTCCAAAAAGTTGTGCCAAATACGGCTAAGGTAATCTATGCTTGGGATAAGAAAATCCTTAGTTTTTCGAAAAATTAAAAGTTTTGTCATATATCTTTATAAAGGAGAAGCGAAGACATACCAGAAGGACATTCAAACTCATAAGTCGAAAAAACACTGACAGCGCCATGACTAAAGCAGAAAAAGACAAACAAACAAACAATTGTACACAAAACAGAACAAGAAAACTAAGCAAATGGAACCCCACAAAAAACTGGGGTCGATCTCAGTTGTTTCAAAAGGGTAAGCAGATCATATTCCACATTTGACACCCATCGTATTGTTCATAACTATAGGATCGCTCGTGTTTGTTGTCTACTTCAAAGGGTATATAACTTGTCAAACAAACACTGCACAGTTTCAATATAAATGTTAATGTTTGTTTAAAAATTGAAAATAAACAATAAATAAAAAGAAAGCATTCAAAACTCATAATTCGGGTAAAACTGACCATATAGCATAAACGAAAAGAAGAAAAAAGCCACACAAGTTAACAAAACACTACACAGAAATATATTAACTAATTACATGAATGTTGTTACACAAATATATGAACTTTCTCAAACAAGTTTTATCAGTATATCCTGATCTGTTTTGGCTTTAACGTGTTAACGCGCTGACGTAACTTTTTTTCATAGATTACTTTATATCTAGCAAGTCATTTCCATAACCGTACAAGTGTTAAAAATGTTATGACATATTTGACATATTTTATTTAAAACTACATTACCTACTTTTCAAAATTATAATAGCTAAATTATTAATATTCTCACTGCTTTAATTCGAAATTTTATTCTAAAATTTCAAAGCTCAGTAGTCAATAGGAATTTTCATTGATATTGTCTTATATATATGGTCTTTTGGAAAATGTTGTTTCTGCTGTATTGAGACCCATTTACCAAGAAATTTGTTTTGCATGCACACGTAATAAAAAAATGCGGTTTTTATCCAACGTTGATTTTCAATTTAGACCTGTTAGATTTTTTTTCGTTCGGCTTGTAATAAATTTACCTGCGGGTTTATATGATCCTATTTCGACTCTTTTAAAACTCAAGAGTCTATCCTTAATTGAGGTAAATGTTATGACCTTCTTACCATTACTGAAGAGACATTAGCTACGATAATTTTGAAAAGTAGGTTATATATAAATATTAAATAAAACATATCAAATAATTCATAGCATTTATCATTTGTTTTTAATGGCTTTTAATACTTGTACGGTTATGGAAATGACTTGTTGTTAGATAGAAAGTAAACTATAAAAATGTAGTTATACAAATATATGAACAGTGGTTTCTGGAATACATAAACTGGCAGAATTTTGACAGCAACTTTTTTATCAATGAAGCAAATTGTTGGGTTCAGATAAATCTGGCTGTCTTCGGAAGTGTTATAAATCGTATATAACTGGCATCTGACTTCCTTGGTATAAAATGCAAAGAATAGTGGAAACATATCTCCATCAACAAGTGCGTGTAAAATGTACATTGTAAATACTTATTTAAAATTTTATGTATCATTTCAATTTTTATGTTAATATCTTAAGAAAAAAAATGTTATTAAAATTAATATGTGTTTATGAATAAACGTAACAGTTTAGATATATTTCATAATCCCTAAATGTTGTATTATTCAATCAAAATTGTATTAATCGGATGATGTAAAAAAATCAATTTTTATACTTTTATAAAATTTATATTAAATAGTAAGAGTTTGAACATGCAATAAACAATATTTGTGCATGTAGCAAAACAAACAATAAATACCTTGTTTATTAATGAAAAATATACTATTCATATCTCAGAACTCGGGAATAAACAATTTTCAAAACAAATATTACACTTAGTGCAGATCTGAGAGTAATCGCAGTTGCTGGCAGCTAGTTAAAAAGCTACTTACAAATAATAAAAAAATCATGAAAGTTTTGAGATAGAAAATTGAGAGAAAAAAAATTTAAGACTATAAAAATATTGTTGAATCGATACGAATGGTATTTCGTTTTATATGTGTCGATTAAATATCATACACTAATAAAACTGGAAATGATCCAAAAATTAATACACACGAATAAAATTTATAAACCATATGGTTGGGCGGTTCAAAAAAGTAAAATTGTAAATTTCAGATTTACAGGTAAACATTATTTGTCTGTCTGGTCATTCAATTGGCCATGTCTTTTTATCAACACGAACAATTCTGCAAAAGATAATAATATAAATACAGTATAAAATTAATTAACAACAATGTTTACAGAACAGTTTGCGTAAAACATGTTTTGACCTATAATGGCTTACTTTTTTATAAATTTTGATTTGAATGGAGAGTTGTGTCATTGGCAATCATACCACATCTTCTTATATTTTGGCTTTATAAATATTTTGATATGAGCGTCATTGATGAGTCTTATGTAGACGAAACGCACATCTGGCATACTAAATTATAATCCTGGTACCTTTGACAGCTACTTATACATTGAATTATTAACAGGGTAAACGATTACCATGAACTATAATGGTTTACTTTTATAAATTGTGACTTGGATGGAGAAGTGTGTCATCGTCACTCATACCACATCTTCTTATACATCCTTGTTTCAGGCCACAATTTACATCAAACCAATCTGTTAAGTGACCATTTACTTAAACACAAGACTGTACATTGTTATAAAGAGAATAAAGAGATTTTAACATTTTTGAACTAATACCAAGTGTTTTTAATTTACAAAAAAATTAATTTCTATTTATCCAATCGTAAGCTTTTTTGAATTCAATGAATGCCACCACATATGTTGATTGTTTACGAAGTTTTTCTAGTTTCTATAATAGTAGACAATGTACTTAAATGGTCAACAGTACTACGACCTTTTCCAAAAACCGTTTTGCTCGTCACATAGGAAGTCAATGTCATCAAGCTTATATGTTAGTCGAGAGTTCAATACTCTACAATACAGTTTGTAAGAAACTGATGCCAAAGTTATACCACGGTAAGACAAGGGATCCCTCGGATCTGATGTTGAGTTTTTTTGGAATAGGCGTTATAATCCCTTTTGACCCCATTGCTGGAAACAGATATTGAAAACTCTAGTTAGTGCAATTTACATAGTTTGGTTTTTGTACAATTCAACTGGTATTTCGTCATATCCAGGTGATTTACCATTTTTGGAACATTTTAAAACATTAAATACGTTTTCCACAGATATTTCACAATCTAACATATCATCATACAAAACATCTACATCATTTTCACATATATTTACATCCCTATCATCATTTCTATTAACCATATAAGAGAAATCACACTTCCATTTATTTTAAACTTCATCTTTATCACTAGAAATTTGACTATTATCTAATTTCACTTCCATGGGAATATAATTTTGACACTCACTACCTACAACAATTTTTCCAATTTTTCGCCAAAACTCTTTTGGGTTTCCACACGAATTACTCAATTCTTCCTGAATGGAGTACCAATATTGGTGTTTTGCCTTTTGGACCGCTTTATCAAATACTTTCCTTTTATTACCAAATACTTGTCGAAAAAACTTTTTCTGATTTTGAATTTTACACTTAATCCATATTTTTTCGGATGCACAAACGTCGTTCCATAATTCAGTTAACTCCTCACTCCACCAAGGTTTCTTACATCTCCTTCTTTTATTATTAACGCCGTCGGATAAGACAACCACTTTAGATGATAATTTTGTAGACATTTCTGTTTTTTATAACATTCACAAATGCAACATACATGTTGTTAATCTGGCCTTGCGTTACATTTGAAATTTCCAAATTTTGAATAATAATATTAATATCATTCAGAGCAGATTCCGAACTGAGCCAGTGTTCTGGTATATTTTTGATGTCATATTTGGATTTAGTTTTACGATTGTTTTTTGGTTGCGCAGCATTTTTATTACTTTGACTAAATTTCAACGTTATTTCCCAAGAAAGTAGAGAGTGATCTGGGATAATTTTCTGAAGGTCAAATTTACCATAAGCACATATTTGCTCTACAATTAAACTAGTTCTTGTAACTTTAAATTTGTTGAAAATATCCAGCATTTCGTACGGTACTACTCAGTAATCCACAACGCTCAGACCGCGGGTCGATACATAGGTGTAGTCATTAAAAAGGGTATTTATTCCATTTAAAATACAACAGCTAACATCTGTAAGAAATTCACAAAAACTTTCCCATAACTGTTACACTGAAAGTTTACAACATGCCTGTCAGGAAGATTATTAATACCAGTGATTGAATCCACAAAGTCTGAACATCGGCTATTCTAGTCACCACACATATAGAAGGAGTTTCCTTGAGGAACAGTGTATACTTTAGTCATTAAGTTGTCAAAGAATTCATGTACGTTAACTGCACGTGTGGAATTTTCGGAAGAAAGATAGACAAAACAGACATAAAGAACGTTATTGGCATTGGTTTTATTCTCAAGTTTAATCCATAACATTCCCTCAGTGTCATTATCTGCAATTGTAACATCAAATTCATTGCATGTGCTATTTCGTATTAAAATTCCAACACCACCCGATCCGGATTTTGCTCGGACATGAATATGTTTACGATTAAGACCGAACCACTGATAACCTTCAACGCTAATAATTTTAGCTTCAGTAAGATGCGTCTCCGCTAGTCCAAGTATATCCAAATTACACATGAGATTAAAACATATATTTATCGCTATTTACATCAGACTTCCAACCATTAATATTCCAAAATCCGCAATTTACCTATTTATGCTCACCACGGCTATTTTGATTTTGACCTCCTCCGTTCTGACCTCTGTAATTTCCTAGACCCCGACCGTTCAAATTCCTTTCTTACTGATTATGGCTATTAGAGTTTGTATTGCAATTATCATTGGTAGATTGTCCATTTCTATACGTTGATCTTTGATCAGTGTTATGGCTATTTCCACCTCTAGTGTTTCCACGACCACGATCATTTCGTCTGTAATAGCCACGATTACCACTCACATTATTGATTATCGTATCGTCTCGGTCACCGCGTCTTTGTGTATTGGTGTCGGTGTCATGTGTACTTTTAATGTGTCTAGACCTTACCACTGATCCTCTGATCTCAAGCTTGTCGTTACCAATTGCGTTGACAATACTTCTCAAATTAGAGTTCAATAATCGTTGTGCGCTAGGAATGGCATTATTGATATAGACATCTTTATAGATATGAGTGTTTCTTAACTCACGTTTTTTCTCCATTACCTTTTGTTTGTCATCCTTATTTTGTAATTTAACTATAACAATTCCGTGTTTACCTGTGTGGTTATTCTTTTTTCGCTCTACAGCGGCAACTTGTATACTATTTAAGTGTATTCAAACTTTGATTAAATCATCAACTTTATAAGCAATATTTTCTTTTTTCGTTTCGGGAAGATTTTTTATCACCAATGAGAGATTGTTTTCACTGACCACTTGAGTTTGTTTTTTATTTTGTTTAACCAGATCTGAATATGATTGTTCTAAGGAGACGACTTTTTCGGACACTGTTTTTAATTTGTTTTAAATTCTTCTCTAACTTTTTTCATTTCTTCAGACACTTTTTGGTCGATCATATTCGTCCCTTGTTTTGGAATGTTAGTTTCAATATCACCCATCCGTTTAGTTAAGATGTCACAAAAAATTTTCATGCTATTGGCTAGCCCAACCACTAAATTCTTTAGCTCACATATATTATCGAGTTTGTCTGAACAGTGTTTATTTTGTGTACATTGACTATGAGGTGACCCGTCAATCAGATTTACACGGTTTTTGTGTGCAGTTTCTGGTTTCAGTTTTTTTGCATTTTCCGAATAGAGATCGGAATCGGAATCGGAATCAGATTCATGCGGTCTTTTTAATCGATTGTTATTACTCACAGTTTTCTCATTTAGTACATCGACATGGATATCCGCCGTTGTTATTAATTGGTTTACTTCTGACGTCGCCATTACTGACTGGACATACGGTCCTACAGATTTTGAATTTAGCAGGTCGAATTCTAGTAGGTCAAGTCCCTGCATTTCACAGCATCCATATCTTATATGGCGTTTAGTGACTCAATAGTATAATTGTTTATGGTTCTAAATCACAAAAATCCACATACAATTCAGAATTATTGAGATTTTTTTTCTTCGAAAAAAAGACGACCATTCAAATCGACACATGCGCAATCATTATATTAACAAGCTGTTACGGTTAACGATCAATTTGACATAGAACGTTCATATTTATCTTTTGGAAATATTTGTCATTGTGAAAATTGCAGACCTGTTCTTTAAGATAACAATTTCAGTAAGCAAAACTTTTTTTGTGTTACCTTAGTGCACATTTTACCATTATGATTTTTCATTTTAGTGAATGTTTTGAAAGATTTTCGGATGCCGAGGACTACTGAAGGGTCGTTTATTTAAGTTTCATCGAATTATCATCTCTATTTAAAGTGTGATGAATATGAACAGAATGTAAAAAGAATTCCTTTTGTATAGCATTAATAAGAATTTTCGTTTTTAAAGACAATTCATTTTAATCAATGAGATGACAAGCGTTGAAATATCATACAGTGACGCTCGAATAAAAATTGTTTGTTTTGTTAATTATTCCTATTCTTATACAATCATTTATACATTTTTTTTTCGAAAGTATAGTACTTGTATCTAAATCAGATCAAGAAAGTTCAGTAAAGTGTTTTTTTTGCCAAATTTACTTACTTCATACTGATTTATATTTACCTTTCACATATGAAGTAATAAGAACTCCCACAGCTCGCATCAGCCCATTGATAGTTAGTTTCCCATGGATCACAGCGCCAATATGTTAGACAGTCTTGATTAAATACATTGTCTGGTTGCATGAATAATGCTGACCTCCCCCAGTTAGTAAAGGCCAACGGTAAGTTAGGTTTGTACCAGTGCCAAGCTCCTTCATTCGGCATATCTGAACCTCCCAACCATACTCCACTGCTTCCTAAAATTAGGAATAAAAGTAGCTTTATAATTTATCACACTACAGGAAAAGAGCTTTTATTACATGTATTACCAATAAGTGTAAAGAAGCTTTGTTAAATAAACGTTGTCTATGTTCTTCATATTAAATGATCAGTCGGCAGTTCTGATGGCATATGCTTTTGTAGGAACATTTTAAATTTTAATCTGGGACTATTATACTAATAGTCCCAGGTATAATGGTCCGAGACCACAGTTATCGAATATAGTCCCTAGAATGGACAATGTTCTACTTGCCATTTTTTTCATACCCCTTTCAAATTTATCTCTCTATGTTTTGTGCCTCACATAGCAAGTAAGGGGGTGAAATGACACTGAAACAACATTTGGGTCATGAATTGTAATGTTAAGTAGTGATTTGGTTCAGCTGAAAAATGTACAAATTAGCACTTCGAAGCTGTAAAAAGATTTTTACACCCTTGATATAAAATTGTCCATATTTTGAGTTAGAACTGATGAGTTTTTCTATCATTTTGATAAAATTTGTCCAAAAGCAGTACAAGACGCTGTAAACATATGATTGAGAAAGCGAAGGTTGGATTATTTTAATTTTCTTTTTTTTTTGTCTAAAAGAAATATACTACGAAATAACTGTGGTCTCGGACCAAATGTTCGTTTTCCTTGTCACAACTGTTCGACATTGTATACGAGTACTCCTTTCACTGATTATCGATGTGTTGGACATCAGTGGGTAACGTTCTGTTCTTTATCCCAAAAGTGTGTGCTACCTGACAGCGACTGTGCGCTTCTTTGATACGATATGATATGCTATTGATATATACTTGGATAAAAACATTTTTGAGTATACGCTGATAAAAAATATAATTTCTTTTACCGGTATTATTATTTCAAAAGTTTACTGATTGTATTGTGTTTTAGATAGCTTTTGTTTCTTCGTTTGTTCAATATTTAAATGTACAGATCACATAAAAATTGCCCCTCGCATCAAGGTCATGTGCTAGTTCCAAGTCATTATCTATATATATATAAACATATACATAACGACAAAACATTTTCATATTATCAATTTATGTTCTAAACAAAAATATTTTTATCAGTATTCATTGATGAGATGTAATTATAAAAAAAACGATAAGGAATGTTATTTTGCGCTCGTTAATATCCGCGTATTTATCATGTTCATAGATCGGTTACAAACCCAAAACAAAAGTTACGTAATGGAAATCCAGACGATAGTAATACTTCGGAATGCCCTCATGGTCATCGCGATGTAAAAATCCGAAATCATCAGTAGACAGATTATAGCAAAAAAACCCACATCATTTCAGAAAATGGTATTCGTCTAGCTTTAGAAACCAATATGATCGTCATTAGAAACGAGGGATAAACTCCAACGCTCGGCAAGGTCATGCAGTTCTTAACTGACTTGTGTGGTGACGTCATTTCAAATAAAATCCGATCATAAGTTGATTTCAGGATTACGATTCCGACAAGATATCTGTGGGCATTTTGAAACACAGGAGTGATTTTTAATATCTCTATTATTGACAGTATACTGTTGTCTTTTCCGTTTAAATGGTTTAACACTAGTTATTTGTTGGGCCCTTTATATATAGCTTGCTGTTCGGCTTGAATCAAGGCTCCACGATGAAAACCGTTCTTTTACATTTAACAGTTTTTCCTTTACAAATTGTGACTTGGAAGGAGAGTTATCTCATTGGCACTCATGCCACATCTTCTAATATCTATATAACATTGTGTAAGAGTCAAAGATGTGAGTCCTATCCTAAATAACGTTCAAATCAATAGACAATTTTCTTATTACCAACTTTTTAATTCAGATTTTATTCATTTTTGGACAACCAAGAGTAACGTAAAGAAGTAAAATCAAGCTTTAAACTGGTTCATATTTTGGAGGAAGTAGTCTGTTTTGTGTTATTATTAAACGACAAAATAATCGAAAAACAGTAAACTTTCCACCCACAGTGCACATATGTAATGTCTGATTTAAATTGTTTTAGTTGTTCTTATTTAACCTGTTCCAGGATATCTAACCACAGATAAGGTAACCTGTCGAAAAAAATAATATAATCCGGAGCCAAAAATCGGTATAAAAAAGTCTACTATATGTCCTTTATTTTCACAAATATGTGTACTAGTATTTCGCAGCATGTTATGCCCTGTTATATATGTCAGCGTCAGCGCCAATAATTATCAAAAACGTTATCGAGGATAATTCAAATTATTTTTTTTAAAGTTTTTGCAAAACAGAATTGTGAAAAAGCACTGATATGCAACAACGACATGAAGCAAGTACAAAATATCCCCCCCCCCAAAGCCACATGCTTATCGTTGTGAAATTGTTTGGAATTCCTGTATAGCTTTTAATTGGTGCAGTCGTCATATAGGCTTGGTTTAATGCCAAAGCTCAAATATTGTCAAAAAACACTAAAACATAAAAGTTTACGACAAAAAAAAAACCACTTTTTTTTCAAGTCTACATTTATTTATCATTTAACTGTCTTGGTTCGTATGTTTGGTTATAAGATTAATTAATTGATTGACTGACAGTTTATGACACAAAGAAAAACATATTCCCTATTCAATAGGCTATTGAGTAATTTATTGATTGTGATTCTATCGGCAACGTCCAGTGACAAATATTTAATAGAAACTCCTAATTCATGGAATGATATATGTCCCAGATTTCAATTAAAGAGATTGTCCGGGATCAATTTTATCGGTTATACAATGCACGGGTTTATGTTTCTGAACAATCATGGGGGAGGGAGGAAAGGTAGGACCTGAAGCCGTTTCAGTTATACGTTTTCGGGTAAGTGGATTCCGAACATGTTTATTTGTAATCATGATATTTCTAGAATCATGCAAAGATTTTTAACACCCATCACCTTTCCCTTCCGGAGCACCTGATATCACCCCTAGTTTTTTGGTGAGGTTTGTGGGGTTTATTCTTTAGTTTTCTATGTTGTGTCATGTGTGCTGTTGTTTGTTTGTCTTTTTCATTTTTAGCCATGGCGTTGTCAGTTTGTTTTAGATTTATGAGTTTGACTGTCCCTTTTGTAACTTTCGTCCCTCTTTCCTGCACCAAATCAACAATGAAATAAGTAATCTTGAAATGGTCCTTTTATCAAATGTCTCAACTCTAGACTCTCGGCGACTCTCAATTCCCAATTGTCTATTAAAATAACACTCATACTATCACATTAACTTCTTAGTATTAAACCGAATAATGTTAAACTTTTACAGTAACTTCTATAATATATATAGTTTATTTGCAAAAATCATCAGCTTCATGTCTAATTAGTGGTTTTAAAAATATGTAACAGTAATTTCATTTATATAAAATCTTATAAGTATATTGGTCTATACGAATATATATATTTAAATTAAGTGTAATGATTTATTAATACTGAATTGTATGCTTCTTGATATTTAAGGCCATATTATCCGTCTTGCATGATCAGCATTAATTGAATAATTCCTTTGCTTACACCGAACAGCAAGCCACAAATGACTAGTGTAAAACTGTAGAAAGCACTAAACAGCAAACTTTCCCTCAAAATTGTACCGATTTAAATCTTGAATTTACTATGCAAAATATATCATATAATTCTCTTTCTTACATTGCGTTATTATTTTCATCTTTTAATTAAATATTGACCTACGCATGGTAAGAGATTGCACAAATTGGTCTTCATCTGTATTACTTATAGTTGCTAGTCTCATACCAAAACTGTCGCAGTAGTTCTAAAAGATAATAACACAGTTTTATAAAAGAAAAACAAAAACGGAAGAAATGTGCATATGGGAAAACTGTAATGGCTAGCAATACAAGTATACTTCTAAAAAATAACTGCTTCCAATTATTTGATTAATACGCCTTGTTAGTTCTAAAATAAATATCTTCTTTAAAAATCAACAACATTACAATACTGCTATTACCAATGTTATTTCAACTTATCGGCGGAGCTTATGTTTTAATTTGCATAAGGACAGTCTACTTGAAGATGTGTGTGATTAGGATGATTGCCGTTATAATTATTACTGATTTCTAATCACTTATCAGTGTCATCAAAGAAATTTACAAAAGAATGACTGGACACTTCATAGATGAGTTTATTCTAAAACACCTATCTATAGATGGACTGGTTTATTATGAGCGAACTGGTTAAACTCCACCCAGTCAAGTGAAATAAATCGAATAATATCATTAAAATATTTTACCTTTTTTCATGATCATGATTAACTTAAGTAATGAAAAGCAATCTCATTGTGAAAAGTCTCAAAATACAACATAAGTTCAGTTGGGAAGACTGTTGTAATCAAAGTGTTGAACTTGATGTTCAGAAGTTGTCGTTCGTTGATGTGGTTCTTTAGTGGTTTTCTCGTTTCTCCTTTACTATATATATTAGACTGTTGGTTTTCGCGTTAGAATGGTTTAACACTAGTCATGTTTTTAGCCCTTTATGGCTTGCAGTTCGATGTAAGCCTAGACTCCATGTTGAATACAGTAATCGTTTTTCTTTTACAAATTGTGACTTGGATGGAGAGTTGTCTCATTGGTAATCATACCAAATCTACTTCTTTCTATTTACATATTATGAAATCAATAATAGAGGAAAGCCATGAAACTGCTCTTATAGCTTAAAGGTAAATAAATACATTTGATATATTCATTACTTGCTTGTGCATCATACCAGTTCAATGTATTCCCAAAGTAGAAGAAAACCTTGTTTTTGTAACTAGAACCTGAAAAATACATTCACATTATTGAGGTCCAACATAATAACAACAGGTACTACTAAATTTTAATGACAACATGCATTTATATGTGTTCTTTACAAAACTGAGGCGATATTTATAAAATATCAGAGCCCGCGCCACAATCAATAAAATGGTTAAATTATAACGACACCTGTATTTGTTGTCCTTGTAGCATTTATCATTGAAATAGTTCAAATAGTGTGGGATAACTATTTATATTATAGTTATATATAGCTGATGATCAGGGGTTTAGTTAAATATATATATGTACATACAAATATGTTTTATGTTATTAAACTAGTTCATATTTTTTAACTACATTTAAGTAGAAATTCCACATACTTATTCATAAATATGTTATTTATTCAACTCCGTATTTATTTTAACACATGTATATTTTACGGATTTTTTTGGTCCTATCAGCAATATGGGATGCGTGGTTGCATGGTTGTTTTATTATAACAAAATGTATAATTCATAATAAAACAACTATCCACCACAGTTCAACCGAAGTAGAGGTTAATCAATTTTAAGCCCCCGTACGACATTCAAAAATGAGAAAAAAAACCATACCGTAAAGACGGCTTTAAAAGATTCTGAGATGAAAAATATGAAACAATTCCAACAGTAAAACTAATATATTGGCTAAGCTTAAAACAAAAAGATAAAGGAAAAATAAATTTGACAGACGAAAACCATTGCATATTTTACAGGTGTTATTGTGTTCTAATTAATCTTTTTGTATGGCTACATATCAAACTGAAATTTATATATTAGTTGTTATTTAGACTTTTAACTAATTTTTTCATTGCTAAATCAAGATATTTGCCAACGTGATAGATAAGAACAAATATTTTATTTATTATGTCTGTTTTGTTTACGCATCGTTGTAAATATAACGGAATTTGATGAGACTGTCGTACAAGTGAGAGGTTTAGCGCTATAAAACCAGGTTCAATCCACCATTTTCTACAATCGAAAATGCCTGTATCAAGTGAGGAACATGGCAGTTGTTGTCCATTCGTTTGATGAGTTTTGTCATATGATTTTGCCATGTGATTAGAGACGTTCCGATTGAATTTTCCTCGTACTCAGTAGTTTTGGGATTTTACTTTTTCTGAATATTTTGTTTTTCTTCAGAATTGAATGCTACTTTTTGTAAACTCATCGGGGTGTAAATATCGTGACCGAAGTACAATTGTATGAAACAGGGAAGCGTTTCATTCTGAAAATATGCGCACGGTCAACGCTTTTACAACCCTATGAAATTACCAAAAGAAGCATTCAATATTTATAATTAAATGTTTTAGCTATGATCATGAAAACACGATTTCTATCTTAGTTTTGCAAATATTAACCCGTGCATTTTACTGTGGGGGCTCATGTATTTATGAATGTTAACTTTTATTTTGAAATGAAAGTTATTTCAGGATAACACAAGATTGCTATTAGCCAATCAAAATAACGTATCATAATGAAACATACATGCAATGTAATTATATCGTCGCTGGGCTTCTAAAATGTCGTATATGACTTTTTTGGCTAAAAATACTTTTTGACACCAATGGTCTGGGCGGGAGAAAATCTTTGGTATTACAAAATAGCATACAGTTAGACCAATCAAAATGTGTGAAATAAGACATATTACAAAATTGCCAATGTCAGTTGTTTGTAAAGTTTGCTTCCAAAATGTTGTATTAAAACTTGAAAATCGTTGTAGAATGGCTTTGGGAAAAAAATAATTGTACATTTCTTTATTTCTGTGAAAATAATTTAAGTACTTGGATAATCCAGAAATGTCAAAGTTGTTATTTCACTGCTATTTACAAAAATGTTCAAGTTCACATACGACATTTTGGAAGCATGCATTTTGCCAAAATTTTCAAAGCCTGTTTGTGAGATATTTTTTTCTTGAAAAATTTGTAATTTACAACATTTTAGAAGCCCAGCGACGATATACTGATGAAGGGCAAATGGATGTTAACAAAGTTGCATTCTTTAATTCGGGATTCGGTGTGGAAATTTTTAAATTAGATTGAGGATAATCTCAAAAGGACTATTTTGAAAGTTCGCATACACCATAATTTATGTATTTAAAAAAAGTCATGTAAGCAAAATTGACACATTTATAGTAAATAAGATCACTGAAAAGTTCCTTTTATTCTAATGTTTCGGAAAATCTGAAGTAAAATTTAAGTTGCATATAATATGAAGAGTGAGCACAACCAGGCTTTGTTAAGATTTGCAGGCGATATAGTATCTTCAACGTCGTAGTTTGTTTTGATTACCAACTGTATGGATTTGATACATATGACTGAAGGCTCTGTAGATAATACACGCGTCTGCCGAACAAAAAAATAAGCCTAATAGCCTTGGTTTTCTAGTACTATTTTAGCATGGTAATTCTCATGACAGGCAATCATACATCATTACATGGATCACTAAAAGTGTTATTTAGTTTAAATGTAAAACAATAGGAAGATGTGGTATGATTGCCAATGAAATAAATCCCCACAAGAGACAAAATTACACAGAAATTAACAACTATATAGGTCACCGTAAGGTCTTTATCAATGAGCAAAGCCCATACTGCATAGTCAGTTATAAAAGTTCCCTAAACGACAAATGTAAAACAATTCAAACGAGATAAGTAACTACTTCGTTTCTTATCTCTTCTTAGAAATAACCACCCAGTTGCTGATACAGTTTCGTCATGACAACGATAATTTCCCAGAACGCATTCCTTTGTTAAAACTTTATAGTTAGCAAAACAGCAACCACTGTTTTGTAAGCAGAGGGAAGCACAAGCAAGCTTTGAATGTACTATCTTAGCCGGAGTTTTAACAAAAATTCGTTTGTCCCTCTCAGTGATAAAACCACCAACGTTCTTGGCATTCACAAAAAATAAGGTGCACGGGACCAAAAAAGTTACAATTAGCAGAAATGTTCTATTCATTGTGTCCTGCTCTTTGACTTCGGACTAAATGGATGTATGATTGGTCTACGTTATAGTCTGACTATTTTCCTGCGTAGAACGTGTTTATTTGATCATTGAATTGTGTCTATCTTGTTTATTTAAGGACATGTTTAATTGATAGAATACAATGTCGAATGCAGTTCACAGGAATAATAACAATGAACTAAAAATCATTAACATTCAGTTACAGTTTTTCCGAACTTTATCCTTATTTTCTAGTAAGTAATATTTGAATACCCAGTAGGATTTCCAGTGAACGAAAGAAGATAAAGTCGAGACCGGTTACGGATCGATACTGATCAACACTTATTTCTGAATAATAATTGTCAATTTTAGAGAAATTATTTTTTAAGCTGTGTTATTAGATATATGCATGCAAATACACGATGTTTTATGTTCAGTATTTATCAGTATTTATCGAGATAACTGCTTCAGAGTCTTGTAAAACTGAATTTTAAAAACTACCAACCTTTGCTACATATTAATAAATCAAAATGCATTTCGCCTTAAATCAGTTAAAGGGTCTTATGGATTACCTAATCACGTTAGTGGTTCAGATACACTTAAGGTGGTATGGATGTCCTTCGCCATCTTGGATTGTACCATCAGAAAATCCAAGGTACAGATAACCAAGTTACCAAACTTTGATGCAGGAAGGTAGATAGCTAATGTGAATTTGCACTTAAAAGAACAAATTTATTAGATTATAACTCATTAATGTTAATATTTTTTACAATTGCAGATTATTTTTGCTTGATTTTTATTGTTTTTAAATTGTCGATTTAAAGGGAGATAACTCTGAAATAGTGTATTTTCTGAAGGAATCTTCATGGAATGTTGCTATTTTGTATGTTAGCTTGAAAAAGCACGGTAACCCTATATTTTCTTTTGATGTTTTCAAAGCTATCTTCTCGTATTATTTTTTTTACAATTCTATCATTTTGTTTAGCTCCTAATCACATAATGATGTTATTTCCTGTATAATCCACACTAAATGTGTCATTTTGTCACACTCTGTAGCTTAAGAAAGTTCGCGGTGACCTATCATTTGTTTGAACATAAATCAATATATACTAGGTTTTGGCAAAGTATGAACAAATTCCATTATTTTTAATTTAGACTCAAATACAACCTTAAAGATGTAATCCCTTACGTTATGAAGAGTGGTAAATCTAGTGACAAAATATTTCCTCCCCTGTAAACACTGGAAACTAAATCTTCTACATGTTTGTACTATTTTTGCAAGGACGCTATCAAATATGGATTTACGAAAAAACTTTCTGGTAAATATAAAAAATGGAATTAAATTGAAATAAAAACAAAACTTCCATTCAATATTATCATTTTCCTCATTAAGTACCAAACGACGAATACAGTAGGCTATAGAAGCTTGGTGTAAAACTGGTTTAAAATGTTGCAAAATGAATATATTCCTGAAGAACCTACTTCATTTTTTTTATATCTGTATACCTCTCTGGAAAATGCTAATGTTTCGTATATATGTACAGCTAGATAAGAGAAAGTCAGGGGAAAATACCAAAGGAATCTATTGATATGCAGCAAAGAATGACACTTTTGAAATTTAGTTTCGAAGCAAAATCAAACAGACCTTATCTCGATGTAAACATCGAATGTGAACAAACTCATCATATATACCAGGATTAAATTAAGTAGTTACGCTAGACGCGCGTGTCGTCTACATAAGACTCAGCAGTGACACTCGAATAAAAAAAGTTAAAGAGACCAAATAAAGTACGGAGTCGAAGATCATTAAGGACCAAAAGTTTTGCCAACTACAGCTAAGGTAATATATTCCTGAGGTAGAAAAGCGTTAGTATTTTTAAAAAATCGTAGAAGACCAGAAACACTCGAGACAACTTTTTCTTGAAGATTTATTCAAAATAGTTGAAAGATACATACTCTATACTGTAACAAAAAGAGTTATCTTCAATTTTTTAACCTGTACAGACAGCCTTTTAAATGTTAAGTTAATTTGACGAAAAAAACAATAGTTGCCTATTGTATGCATATGTGGCAAGAGCAGACTCGTGTGCTCGATAACTTCGGAGTGTAAAATAAGCATTGTTTGGGAAGTTGTAACAGAGGAATTTGTAGAACATTCAGAAAATTGGTGACCCGAAAGAACTTTGGATTTTAGATGTACATGGTTTTTTTTCCATTTTTTTTTAATCAATATGCAGCAAAGGTTGCCAGTTTCTAAACGAACAGTTTTCCAAGACTCTGAAGCAATTATCTCGATAAATGCTGAACATAAAACATCATGTATTTGCATGTACAGTACTTGCAACCTTAGGCGTTACTGTTTTAGCGACCAATCAGCGGTCACCGATCAGTCACCGATCAGACAAGATCGCGTCAAACTCACGTCAATAATCCGTCAGACTTATAGTAAAAGTAATTGACTGATCGGACTGATCGGACGGATAGTACCGATCGATCTTGCTGTCGGATTGAACTTTAATACGTCACAGGATAAACTAATACAAATTACGGATTCTTAGTTTCGTTTAATTTCATTAAAATGGCGACCCGTGAAATACGAACGATCAAGCACGTACAACTGATATATTTTTTATTAAATATTTAGCAAAGTTTGATGAATTCAAATGAAAAGAAATGTACAGATAAAACCTAAATTAAAATATAATGTTAAAGAATGGTCTTTTTCATTATTATTTAGGTTATATAATTTCAAAGCCGGCAAGCTCAAAATCGGTGTCTATATCGCGATTTTGATTTTATTATTTTCCAAAAATACTCGGGAAAACGAAATGAAAGGATCAGTAATTGAAAATATTAGTCTATTATTTTCAATATCTATTAAATTTTGTATTCTTATATTCATAAAATTCTTTAAAAAAAAATTAACACAACAACGGAATTTCTCTATTCCTATCACAATTGAAGCCTTTTAAAAAAAATATCAAAAAATGCTGTTTTTTTTAACTAGAAATATGAATAATTTTGAACAATGCAAACAACATTACATTATGTTTTTCTGATAGTTTTTTTTTACCTAAATAAAGAAATAACTATTCTTAAACAATACAAAGTACAAAAATCCAATGGCAGTCAATATATTCCATGAAAATGAAGCAATAATTGCATGTTTGTTCAACAAAATTAAAATTTTAAGCAGATTCATTCTTGAATTATTCTCATTTTATACAAAATACCTGATACTACTATAGTAGTCTCAGAAAATAGATATAAAATTCATTTGTTACATCTAATTGCAATTGAAGTTACACAATTTTCCAATATGAGAAGAAATATTTACATTTTAGGCAACGCGTACAAAAATTTAATATCTTTTTCCTTAAAGTAAACATACTTTATGAAGGACAACCAACCCTGATGAACAAAAATACTGAAATTATATGGCGGTTTATAATTTGTACCAAAATAAAGCAATAACTGCATTCTTATTCCACAAAAATAATAGTTTAAGTATTTTAAATCTCATAATATCTCAATAATTAGAAGACTCGTCTCAAGAAGGTAAAAATAACTGATTTAAAAAAAATAGTATCATTTTTAATAAAAAGAAGAATAATTTTTGTTATTTTAAACAATGCGAACACATTTTAGTATGATTTTTAAGACATTCTTTTAATTCTATAAAAACAACCTATTCTAAACTCTAAAAAGTACCAAAAAATCAAATGGCGGTCAATAATTTTCAGTAAAATGATGGAATATTTGCATTTTAGGCAACGTGTATGAAAATTTTTATATCTTTTTTCTTAAAGTTAACATATTTTATGAGGAACAACCAATCGGGATGAACAAAAAGTACCGAAATTATGTGGCCGTTAATAATTTGTGTCAAAATAAAGCAATAACTGCATTCTTATTCCACAAAAATGAAACTTTTAGTATTTTAATTCTCATTATATCTCAATTCTAATTAGAAGACTTGTCTCAAGAAGGTAAAAATAACCGATTTGAAATATAAATAGTATCATTTTTAATAAAAAGAAGAATAATTTTGGTTATTTTAAACAATGTGAACAAATTTTAGTATGATTTTTAAGGCATTCTTTTAATTCTATAAAAAAACCAACCTATTCTAAACTCTGAAAAGTACAAAATCAAATGGTGTTGAATAATTTTCATCCAAATGAAGAAATGATTGCATTCTAGTTCAACAAAATCAAAAGTAAACACATACTTATCATTCAAATATTCACTTTTTATACAAAATTAATTATAAAAAGGCATTTATAACAACTGATTGCAATTGAAGTTACTATATTTTCCAATATGAGAAGAAATATTTGCATTTTAGGCAACGCGTATGAAAATTAAATATCTTTTACCTTAAAGTAAACATATTTTATGAAGAACAACCAATCGGGATGAACAAAAAGTACTGAAATTATATGGCGGTTAATAATTTGTATCAAAATAAAGCAATAACTGCATTCTTTTTCTACAAAAATAAAAGTTTAAATATTTTAATTCTCATTATATCTCAATTCTAATTAGAAGACTTGTCTCAAGAAGGTAAAAATACCTGATTTAAAAAAAATGTATCATTTTTGATAAAAAAAAGAAAGAATAATTTTGGTTATTTTAAACAATGCGAACATATTTTTTAATGACATTCTTTTTATTCTATCATAAACTGCATATGCTAAACTCTAAAAAGTACCAAAAATCAAATGGCGGTCAATAATTTCCATTCAAATGAAGAAATGATTGCATTCTGGTTCTACAAAATCAAAAGTAAACACATACTTATGAGAACAAATTTTATTACATGTATGATTTTTAAGACATTCTTTTAATTCTATAAAAAAACAAACTATTCTGAACTATAAAAAGTACAAAAATCCAATGGCGGTCAATAATTTTCAGTAAAATGATAAAATATTTCCATTTTAGGCAACGCGTATAAAAATTTAATATCTTTTTCCTAAAGTAAACATATTTTATGAGGGACAATCAATCGGGATGAACAATAAGTACTGAAATTATTTGGCGGTTAATAATTTGTATCAAATTAAAGCAATAACTGCAATCTTATTCCACAAAAATTAAAAGTTTGAGTATTTTAATTCTTATTATATCTCAATTCGAATCAAAAAATTTGTCTGAGGATGTTGAAAATAAATGATTTCAAATAAAATACATTTGTAGTAATCAAGATTTGTATTGGTAATTTTAAACAATGCGAACAAAATTTTGAATGATTTTTCTGACATTCTTTTAATTCTATGAAAAACAACCTATTCTAAACTATAAAAAGTACAAAAATCCAATGGTGGTCAATAATTAATGATTTCAAATAAAATATATTTGTAGTGGTAATTTTAAACAATGCAAACAAAATTTTGAATGATTTTTCTGACATTGTTTTAATTCTATAAAAAAAAAAACCTATTCTAAACTATAAAAAGTACAAAAATCATGAAGAAATATTTGCATTTTAGGCAATGATATGAAAATTTAGGAGCTTTTCTATAAAGTAAGCATATTTTATGAAGAACAGCAAATCCTGATATACCAAAAGTACTGAATTCATATGGCGGTTAATAATTTCTATCAAAATACAGCAATAACTGCATTCTTATTCCACAAAAATAAAAGTTGAATTATTTTTAAATCTTATAATATCTAAATTCTAATTAAAAGACTTGTCTCAATATGTTTAAAATAACTGATTTGTAATAAAATAGTGACATTTTTAATAAAAAGAAGAATACTTTTGGTTATTTTAAACAAAATTGTAATATGATGTTTCTGACATTCTTTTAATTTGATCAAAAATAATAAAATTCTAAACTATAAAAAGTTCTTAAATCCAATGGCGGTCAATAATTACTATTTTCGCAGGACGAAATTCATATGAACAGATATATTATGTTTTATATTGTCTTATCAGCTTATGTTAGGAATATTTAATACAAAACTATTAATCAAAACAAATAATTTAACGCTCTAAGCATCTTATACTGTTATACTATTATTACTTTAAGTATTGCAACCAATTTTATTACAAATTAAAAATTAAGGTGTCTTCGTAGAGGTCCGCGTTCATCGATTGTAAACACTGTCTAGGTCGGTTCACATAAGAATTTTAAATATATACGTATCAGTCCGATCTGTGCATAAATATAATTTACTGATCGATCGCTGATCATTGTCACGGTAACAGTTACATAGGTTATTTGACTTATCTGACGGATCCTATGGGTCACCGATCACCGATCACTCATCGACCAGTCAAACATCCGTCACCGATCATTCACCGATCAGTCAAGTTCACGTCAAACAGTAACGCCTAAGGTTGCAAGTTCTGTATATATCTAATAACACAGGTTAAAAAAATATTTCTCTAAATTGTACATTTATTATTTAGAATTAACTTTTGATCAGTGTCGATTCGGCACCGGTATTATTGACTGTCTCGACTTTGTTGTCTTTTATTGTCGTTCACTAGAAATCCCACTGGGTATAACTTTCAATAATTTCAAGTTTCAAAGTTAATAAACACTGTATTCTAGCAATTAAACATGTCCATACAGAAACAAAATAGACATAATCCAATGATCAAATAAGCACGTTCTACGCAGGAAAATAGTCAGACTGTAACGTAGACCAACATTACATCCATTTAGTCCGAATTCAAAGAGAAGGACACAATGAATAGAACATTTATGCTAATTTTAACTTTTTTGGTACCGTGCACCTTATTTTCCGTGAATGCAAAGAACGTTGGTGGTTTTATTACTGAGAGGAACAAACGAATTTCTGTTAAAACTCCGGCTAAAATAGTACATTCTAAGCTTGCTTGTACTGCTCTCTGCTTACAAAACAGTGGTTGCTGTTTTGCTAACTATAATCTCTTAACAAAGGAATGCATTCTTGGAAATAGACGTTGCCATGACAATACTGAATCAGCAACAGGGTGGTTATTTCTAAAAAGAGGTAAGAAACGTATATGTTAGTTTTCTCGTTTGAAATGTTTCGCATTTGTCGTTTGGGGGTCTTATATAACTGACTTTGAAGTATGGGCTTTGCTAATTGTTAAAGGCCTTACGATAACCTATATAGTTGTTAATTTCTGTGTCATTTTGTCTCTTGTGGAGATTTGTCTTATTGACAATAATACCACATACCACTTATTCTCATAAATTTAAATTAAGTAACTATTTTAGTGATTCATGTAATGATGTATAATTACAGTCTATGGAAGAAGCCATTCGATAAAAACTTTTCTTATATCAACGAGCGATATTGTCTTATATCAACGAGTTGCATTGTGGGAAATTTCAGACACATGTTAGCATTTGTACGAAGAAAGGCAGATTTTTCGGTATAAAGAAACGACTCTTTTCTTAAAACAGGGTGACATTTAACACGACACACGTCTGGTGTATAATTTCCATGAATTATTTTATGTAATAGCAAGGTGTATTTAAACGAGAAAATTGAATTGTTGAATAAATGAAACATGAATGCACGATTATTCATTTGTAGATGTACACATTCTATAAATATCATGTAGCAAATTCAGTGGAATGCAATTGAGATGAATTCAATTGTTTGCTAAGCCAATATGACCTATAAGTCAAAGATACTGCTATATTTTATTATATCAATGCGATATGTATCTTATATCATAGCGATGATTTTTTAATATAAAAAATTTATGATTGCAATACTTTTCATATATAACTGCTATAGTTTTCTAATATAAAATAAATACGATGACACGTCACAATGCATGTCAAGAAAACTGCAAACATAATTCACAAACTTAGAAAATTTCGTTACTGTAACAAAATTAACGCTTACATGAACGTATCATTTCGAAAATGTTGCTTGGCCCTATTGATAGTTGAAAGTGTTAACAACCTGTTCAGTCTATTGTTTTCAATCACATGGTTTGACCAACTAATTCTATTTGAAGTGATGATGCAATGGAGGAATTTAAATGCGGTTGCAAATAGTCTACCGACCCATTAGATTCTAATATACTGGTCACACTGCTATAGCCTATCCACCTTGGTAATATCGAAATAGACAGAAAATATCATTACTTAAAAGAAACATTCATTCAAAACATTCAATCCAATACAGCTCCAAATTACAATGAATATTCAAATGGTAAAATAATTAACCAAACAAATTAAAATGCACAAATGCTGATGTCCCGAACTTTGAAGATACCAACTGAGTAGCCGCAGACTTTAAATTGGACAACTTTAGATACAACGAAAATCAAAAATCTTGTCAAACAGAAAATGTATTTATTATTAACATAGAAAAAAAAGATTGAAACAGTTCATTTTGGATATCAAAGACTTTTCCCGTTGGTAAATCGATATTTCTATGAACATAATCAGCTCGCCGCGTGGACGCTCTTTAACGTCGAGATGTCCGTGAGGGCATTCCTATGTATTGTTGCCACAGAGATTTAACTTTCGTTTTTTACTAGTAACCGATCGTATAAATACGCGAACATTTCTTAGTGAAAAATAACATCCGTATTGCTTGTTATAAATTCATTTCTTCAATGAGTACTAAACAAATGTTTAGAACACAAATACATAAGATGTAAATGTCTTTTGACGTTAGAAATGTGTAAATATCTTTTCTATATTTATAAATTTATATCGTTCAGTTGGAGGACCGGAAGGCATTTATTTATAAGGAGACATTTTACAGATTTATAGATATAAGAAGATGGTGCATGAAACAAAGTAATAATTTGATTAAAGTAAACCATTATAGATCAAGGTAGGGCCTTAAACACGGAGCCTTGGCACACAGCGAACACCGCGCTATATAGGAACAAAAATATTACTAGTGTTAAATCATTTAAACAGGAAAACCAACGTCTAATTTGTATAAAAAAAAAAAGGAGATTCAAAAGTACAGGTCAGATTTTGTCGAATCAATCTGAACGAGGACAGTATGATACATCTTTGTTACAAGTTAGTTTCATTGTTATCAATAAAGAAAGTCTTCCATGCGTGCGTTGCGAGCATATCGGATATATATTATTTCGGTGCGTTCATTATAAAATTTTCCAAAACCAATTGAGAAATTTGTAAGATGTTACCAAAAACAATTTGAATTGAAGCAATGGTCTTAAAACTGGTTATTTATATATGATACTACTAAGAAGTAAAATCACAAAAATATTGAACTCCGACGAAAATTCAAAACAGAAAGTCCCTTATCAAATAGTAAAATCAAATGGTAAAATCAAATGATAAAACCACACGAAACGAATGGATAACAACTGTCATATTTCTGACTCGGTACTGGCATTTTCAAATTTTGAAAATGGTGGATTGAACCTGGTTTTATAGCATGTAACCTCTCATGTGTATGACAGTCTCGTCAAATTCTGTCATATTTACAACGATGCATGAACAAAACAGAAATAATAGGTAAAATTGTCAAAATATGGGTACAGCAGTCTAATATTAATACTAGTTAGTACTAATATTGATATAACAAAAACACCGCTATGATATTTTAAAAGTATCGCATTGATATAAGAACTACTAGCATTTGTTTATTTATGTATATAATAAAAACACAGCACTTCAAATTTTACACGGACATAAACTTTAGCTTCTAACTAACTTCTGAGTGTATATTTAGACTCAATTGTTGTTTATATTTGAACAATAAGTTTTAAAGTTAGTATTTTCTTAATTTTTCGTTGCCGAAAACAACATTTTCCGCATGGAATGCCTGCATATTTACAACTGATATTAGACAATATTATTTAGAATATCTAAAAACCAATATACTTTGTGACGTCATGTAATGAATTTCAGGATATTGTTTAACGTTTTGAAACACATGATAGCTGTCATCGATTATTTGACGAAAAAAATCTTCAAATACATAAGATGTCCAAAAAAAAAGTAAATAAAATAACAACTAATATGTTGTTATTGTCAAGGAGACAATGTAATATCTATAAAATTCCAACAAACCTAAATGACGATTTTGATACAATGAAATATGGTCAGAAATTAATAATATAACAAATATAGCCTTTGTATGAGGTCAATACAGGATATATCGACCAAAAGAAGTATATCGACCTCGGATTTCGTCCTCAGTCAATATACTTCTTTCAGGTCAATATTATCAGATTATTACATGGCATTTTTCATATCGCATGTATTATCAGCCCTAGGTTCAATATCAGCCCAAGAGCCGCATGGCTCGAGGGCTGATATTGACCGAGGGCTGATAATACATGCGATATGAAAAATGACATGTTATGATCTTTTTATCATATGCTTCAACGATGGAGAAAAATCACAGATTCATATTATATATTATATATTGATCCTTTACGTGGTTCCCAAAAAGAAGTTCAAAGAGTGAAAAGTTCACGGACGTCGGACCCCAAATTAAGTACATTCGATACGAAATCTTTATATCATATGCCTCAACAGATAAGAAATTGAAAAACATTTAAATTTTGACGAAAATATACATAATGAACACTGTTTGGAAAAGTCAAACTTTTTGTAAAGTAATTTTCTAAAACTATGTTTGAAACTTTAAAAGAATGCATTTATTTAATAATTTGATTGGGTTTTTTTGTGTTTTTTTTTGTGTGTTTCTTTTTAATTGTTTTACAAAATATACATTCCAGTATCCCAATAATTATTTTGTACACAACTTTGTAATGTTTTTCAGTGAAAACGTAGCATTGAGGTGTATTTTCCGGAATTTTCCGAGTTTCACCGGAATGCCATGCGATAACGTTACGGAAAGGCATGTGATAACACTCGAAGCATGTGATAAACTTTTCATATCAGCCCGCTAAGCACCAATTCGAAAAATATGGAATTTACGTTAATTTAATGCTATTATCATACAGTAAAAATCATATGTTATTTAGTCTAAGTATATGATAAATCCTTGTATCGACCTCATACAAAGTCTATATTTGTATAATATCGCTATGTGATATAAGAAAAGTTTTTATCGATACGCTTCTTCCATAGACTGAATTACCTGTCATGATAATTACCATGCTAAAATATTACCAGAAAAGTAAAAAAAAAAAAAAACAAGGATAAAAGGGTTATTTTTTTTATTTGGCAGACGTGTATCACTCATATGTATCGAATCAATACAATTGGTAATCCAAACCAATAACAATGTTGAAAATACTATATCGCCTGCAAATCTTAACATAGCCTGGTTGTGCGTCACTCTTAATAATATATGCAACTCAAATTTTACTTCAGATTTTCCGAAACATTAGAATAAAAGGAACTTTTCAGCGATTTTATTTACTATAAGTGTGTAAATGTTGCTTGCATGTTTTCCTTCAATATTGTGTATGCGAATTTTCAAAATAGCACTTTTGAGTTAAATAAATTCAACACTGAATCCCGAATTAAAGAATGCAACTTTGTGAACATCCATTTACCTTTCATTAGTATATAATAATATTGCATGTATGTTTCATTGTGATACGTTATTTTGATTAGCTAATAGCAAACTTGTGTCATTCTGGAATTAACCTTCATTTCAAAATGAAAGGTAAAATGCATAAAGACATGAGCTCACACAATTAAGTGCATGGGTAAATAACAGCAAAACTAAGATAAAAATCGTATTTTCATGATAATAGCTAAAAATGTTGTCATAAGTATTGAATACTTTTTTTTAGTAATTTCATAGGGATGTAAAAGCTTTGACCGTGCGCACATTTTTAGAATGAAACGATTCCACGCTTCATACAAAATGTACTTCGGTCAAGATTTTTGTACCTCAATGAGTTTACTAAAAGTAGCATTCAATTTTTATGCCCGCGTCACACTGTCCCGATTTTTATATACGATGGACACCCGAATGCGAAAATTGCAAGTTCGTACGAAGTTGGTCCCGATCTCGTTAAAATACTAAAAAGTGACCGAAGCAAGTACGATGAATAACGAAGTTTATACGATGGTGCCGAAATTATATACGATAGCAAAAGATGGACATACGAAGGTTAACCGAAGACGGGTATTTAAGCTTCATATCTCAGCCGAAGCCTACACGATGGATCACGGTGGCTACACGATGGATTACTAACTACACGAGGGATTACGATGATGGCGCGATGGCCATACGATGTCTAAAAGACAGCTTACGATGTATTTAAATTATATGCCGAAGGTATCACGCGTTTTAAAATGTTTGATCAATATTGAATATATATTATATTGTACATTTAATTTCTGGTTTAATCATAAAACGGAAGACCGTGGGCTTGAAGGGTAAAACTTGACTCTGAGTCTCTGCATATAATGCCACCAAAATCAGGGAGAGGGAGAGGGAGAGGAAGAGGGAGGGGTATGAGTCTAGCAGGAAAGTACTATGCATATTCAATTTACCATTTTCTGCATGTGTCATATAATATAGTGTCCATATTTGTCCCCAATATGTTACATACGTAGGGATGCTACGCTCGGCATTGCCTTGTTTGAATTGTAAAATGTGTGCACTAGTCTGAATAATCACCAATAATTATGCCCATTTTTACTGATCTACCTTAAAGGTAAGGTAATGGGTTCGTTGATCCCTTTTATTCAAAAAGGGCTCTTTCCAGGAGAATATCATAATAATATAGACAAAAGGAAGGATGTGGGGAAAACAACTAATGCGGCAAAATATGACATATAGAAAGCAAAATGGTTATGGATTAAACATTCGTGTGACAACAACTAAGACGATACATAAAAAATCAGAATAATGAAGAAAAAGTTTGTTTCCCTATATTCGTGCAGCTGCAGTGTTGGTGTACAAGGCGCGTTTATGATTTTCATTATGTTACTTGATATGAAAAATTGACAAAAAATAATATTTTACTTGTAGAAGTAAATCCTGAGCCTGTAATAGTTGCTCTTCTTATTCCACTTGAATTAACAGAAACAACGCTGTCGCCTTTCTTGTTCTCATAGAATCATATGATATGAGCTCCATGTTTTGTGAACGTCTTTCTTAACTGTCGTATTAGACTGTCCAGTGCATATCGCGAATGGCACTTTAAATGTATTTTAGCGCGAAAATTAACTTACATTTAGCTGGATTTATTGCCGTCGTAGTTCCATCTTGTCGCCTTCGTACTTTTATTCAATGGCAACACGACGGGATTACGAGGTCTTCACGAAGTCGTGTTGCCATCGTAAGACCTTCGGGTAGCTTCGTGATTCAATCGTGTAGACATCGTTATGTCAAACTGCCCGATGGAAACGATGGAAACACGAATGCAATACGATGTGCAAAGATGCATTCCCGGTGACATTACGATGGTGAGGATGGTGATACGAACTCAATACGAACCCTCAACATCGGACGCACCTTGGGGATTTTTTGACATGTTAAAAAATTTAGAACCCTTCCCGAAGTTGTCCCCGAAGGCTAGAAAAAGTGGCCGATGGTTCTACGATGGTTAAAGATGGCACTACGAATAGCCCGATCTGGATACGATCAGTCCCGATTTTGAAAAATTCAATAATCGTGTTGCCATCGGCTTAAAAATCGGGACAGTGTGACGCGGGCATAAAGAAAAACAAACTATTCAGATTTGTTCTCATCTATCATGTTGGCAAGTATCTTGATTTAGCACTATATAATCAGGTCGAAAGATTCCGTCTGGATAAAGTCTAAATGACAACTAATATGTAAATTTCAGTATGATATGTAGCCATACTATTTAAGTATTTTAATAGATGCTTCATATGGTTCTTAGTTAAATATTTGTTTGTGTTTGTTCTATTTGAGATTGTGACACAGTGATGACTTCTGTACCCTATTTTGACAACTTTACCTATTATGTCTGTTGTGTTAACGCATCTTTGTAAATATGTAACACTCAGAAACGTGTCCTTCCCCCCAAACGTGTCCGATACTCCTAAACGTGTCCACATCGACCTCACTGAACTGCAAAACATGTCTAGTTGTAAAAATAAAACCCTAAACGTGTCCATTTTTTAATAAACACCCAAACGTGCCCAATCCGTCAAACGTGCCCAATCCCCCAAACTTGTCCTATAATATAAAGGGAACTAAAAGATAGTTACACTGATATTCCGTAAAAATAAAACTGTCCTTTTCCGCTCCAAAAAAATATAATTTAATTCCGAGTTACGATTAGTGTAGATTCCTAAAAACCGTAAAGTGTAAATTCTTATAACTGTACACAATTCATTTAGGCCTAATCCCAAATTCCCGGAATAATTAAGGTACAATCAAAGAGTTCCAGCAAATATTCTTCTGCGTCTCATTATATAACTTATCCAAAGTATGTTGTCGTCCTGTCCATGCATGAAATATTTGCCACTGGACGTAATGTCTCTTGTTTGCGTGTATTTAAGTGATGCTCGAAACTAAAAGTTCATAATAAAAAACCTTACTACCAGTTTATAATTTTTAGAGCTTTTTTTTCCATTTTTTTGAGAGAATCAAATAGTTTCTTAGTGAAGTTTAAAAAAAAATTCGGTCTTTACTGGCTCTTTAGATTTTTAAGTTTAACTAAGGTTTATCCCGAATAATCGTAAACAAATTTAGGCCCAATCCAAATCTCCGGTATGATAATGAAACTTATGTATAGTATTTATTGTTAATATGATATCGTTCAAATAATGCATGAAATATTTGGCACTGGACTTACAATGTATGACTCTTGTTTGTATGTCTTCACTTTAGTAGTGATGCTGGAAATCTAAAATTTATTAAAATACATGATAACCAGTTTATGATTTGAATATCTTTTAAAATATCAGAACTGTTGAAAAAAAGGAAGTCAATTCTTTTAAAATCCTACCGTGCAGTATTCGCGGATTACAGCTGATTTCCTAATGCTTGCAAAGTAAAACTTTGTTTGGCTTGCTTGCTTTGTTTGTGTAATTGCTAATACAAGCTTTGTAAATAAGAATGACATCTTTAAACAATATGTATAGGCATAGTTTAACCTGAATATATTATATTTGAATTTAATTTGGTGTTATCCTATGGTAAACGCTTAATCCAACTGAACTAGAATTGTTTGTACATGTTTGTGCGCTCTAAACGAGCATAATACTTGCAACTGGACTATACGCGATTTCAGTCAAAAGTCGATTTATATGTTACAGATTAAATTTGCAATAACAACCGGCATTGAACCAACCAATACTAATAAATGATCACTTCATCAACTGTGTCCCCCATTATAGAATTGCCGTAAACGTTATTGATGTTATTCATGTATTAGCGCTAAAAGACGTGAGACATCCTGGCGTTAAATAGTGGACACGTTTTGGCGAATAACAATTATCGGACACGTTTGGGGGTTATAAAATCAGACACGTTTGGGGAATATTGGATATTACGGACACGTTTAGGGAGAATAGACACGTTTGGGGGAATCGGACACGTTTGGGGGACAGGACACGTTTGGGAGTGTTACAAATATAATGGAACTTAATGCAACTGTAAACAAGTGAGAGGTTAAGCGCTATAAAACCAGGTTCAATCCACCGTTTTCTACATTTGTAAATGCCTGTACCAAGTCAGGAATATGACAGTTGTTGTCCATTCGTTTGATGTATTTTATTGGCTTTTTAAGTGTTTTGATCTGAGCGTCAGTGATGAGTCTTATGTAGACGAAACGCGCGTCTGGCGTATAAAATTATAATCCTGGTACATTTAATTACTATTATCATTTGATTAGGGACTTTTCGTTTTGAATTTTCCTCGGAGTTCAGTTTTTTTGTGATTTTACTTTTTTAACACAATGTTCCTGTAAAATGTGCAGTGGTTGTCATTGGTTCGTGTCTGTCAAACTTTCTTTTCCTTAATCTTTTTTTATTATAATCTAAGCCCTTATATTAGTTTTTATTGTTGGAAAGTTGTTTAATTAGCAATTAAAACACACCTCCTCAGATTTGTAAAGAACGCATATGATTAAATACATGTTGTCAATGAAATTGACAGCTACCAGTATCTGTTATTTCATATATGTTGGAACTCAACTGAATGTATTTTTCAGGTACTAATTACAAAAACAAGGTTTTTTTCTACTTTGAAAATACATTGGATTGGTATGATGCACAAGTAAGTAATGAAAATATCAAGTGTACGTATTTATCTATTAGCCACAAGAGCAGTTTTATGGTTTTCCTCAAATATTGAGTTCATAATATCTAAATAGAAATAAAAATATTTGGTATGAGTCCCAATGAGACAACTCTCCATCCAAGTCACAATTTGTAAAAGAAAAACCATTATTACAGGTCAAAGTACTGTATTCATCACGGAGTCTTGACTTACATCGAACAGCAAGCTATAAAGGACCCAAAAATGACTAGTGTAAATAAACTCATCATAGATACCAGGATTGAAATTTTATATTTACGCCAGACGCGCGTTTCGTCTACAAGACTCATCAGTGACGCTCAAATAAAAAAATGTTAAAAAGGCCAAATAAAGTATGAAGTTGAAGAGCATCGAGGAACAAATATTTCTAAAAGTTTTTCCAAATACAGCTAAGGTAATCTATTCCTGAGGTAGAAAAGCCTTGGTATTTCAAAATTTCAAAGTTTTCTTTACAGTTTATTTATAATTATGAACATGTCAATGATAATTTAAGTCAACATAGAAGTGCTGACTCCTGTGCTGGTGATACCCTCGGGGAAATAAATAGCAGTAGCATCGACCCAGTGGTTGTAAATAAATCATCATAGATACCAATATTGAAACTTTATATTTACGCCAGACGTAAAACCGTTCTGACGGAAAAACCAACGGTCTAATATGTTTACCGGATTTGTAATAACATAAACAACACGACGGCTGCCACATGTGGAGCAAGATCTGCTTATCCTTCCGGAGCACCTGAGATGAACCGTAGTTTTTGATGGGGTTCGTGTTGCTTAGTCTTTAGTTTTCTATGTTGTGTCTTCTGTACTATTATTTGTTTGTTAGTTTGTTTGTTTGTTGTTTTCTTTTTTAATTTTTAGCCATGGTTTTGTCAGTTTATTTTCTATCTATGAGTTTGACTCTCCCTCAGGTATATTTTGTCATTCTTCTCTATAATAAATGAGAAACGAGAAAAAAAGATTATGAACCACATCAACAAACGACAACTACTTAACATCAGGTTCAACACTTATAAAATTACAAATATCTATTCAACTGAACTCAGGTGGTATTTTGAGACTTTTCACAATGAGGTTGCGTTTCATTACTTAAGTTTGTCATCATCATGATATTAGATAAAATATTTTTTAATGATAGCAATATTGTATTTGCTGTTGATTCTAAAAAAAAAAGACATAATTTGATGCAGTTATTTTTAAGAACTATACTTGTTTTCTAGCCATTACAGTTTACCAATATGCACATTTCTTTTAGAGCTACTGCAAAAGGTTTGGTATGAGACTTGCAACTATAAGTAATACAGACGAAGATCAATTTGTGAAATCTCTTACGAAGCGTAGGTCAATATTTAATCAGAAGATAAAAAATAACGCAATGCAAGGAAGACAATAGTATTAGAATTATATGAAATATTTTGCATAGACACAGGAATGATTCAATTAATGATGATCGTGCTAGACGGGTAATATGGCCCTTAATATCAAGTAGCATACAATTCAGTATTAATAAACCATAACACATTATTTATATTTATTCGTATAGACCAATTTACTTATAAATTATAATGTAAATGAAATTACTGTTACATTTTTAAAATAATTATTCATAAACCATGGTTGTAAAATAATACTTTTTTCTTTGTTTGTACTACTTGTGTGTACGTATGTAGCAAATTGTACACACAATGTAATGACATATTTACACAGACTTGAAAGCTGAAGATTTTTTGCAAATAGATAAGAATAGGGATCTAATTAGTATAATATATAAAAGTAAAAGTTTAACATTATCCGGCTTAATACTTGGAGCTTAAAATGGCCCTTAATAGTATTGATAAATCATTAAACATTATTTATACATAACTGTATATATTCGTATAGACCAATATACTTGTAAGATATCATGTAAATGAAACAACTATTACAGTTTCTAGAAATATCATGATTACAAATAAACATGTTGGGAATCAACTGACCCGAAAACGTGTATTTGAAACGGATTCAGATCCAACTCCCTCCCCCTGATTGTTCAGAAATTCGACCCATGCAATGTCCAACCGATAAAAATTTCCCGGAAAATCACAAGCATTTCTATTAAATAATTGTTACTGTACGTTGTCAAAACAATCAATTAATCAATAGGAAATATGTGTCTATTTGCGTTATAAACTATCAGGCAATCAATAAATGAATCATTTACCCAAACATTAATTAATGTAGAATTAAAAAAAAGTTGTTTTATTCGTAAACTTGGTTGTTTTTGTGTTTTGTGAAAATATTTGAGATATTTCAATAAACCAACCGTATTAGACGACAGCACCAATTAAAAGCTATACAGGAATTCCAAACAATTTCAAAACGATGTTCATGTTACTTAGGGGGATTTTATACTGGCTTCATATCGTTGTTGCATATCAGCCCCTTTTCACAGTTCTGTTTTGAGATATATAGTAAACTTTTTTCTATATAACTGATTTTTGGCTCCGGATTATATAATTTTTCGACAGGTTACCTAATCTGTGGTTAGATATCCAGGAGGGAACCGGTCAAGTAAGAGCAACTAAAAGAATTAAATTCAAACATAAAACCTGTGCATTTAAAGGAAAGTTTACTGTTTCCAATTATTTTGTCGTATAATGATCACATAAAACAGTTTATTTCCTTCAAAATATGTACCGGTTACAAGCTTGATTCATTACGTTACTCTTGGTTTACCGACTACCAGGCTGTCCAATCAGAAAGAAGGTTACTTGTTGAAAAAATGTAAATTCTGAATTTAAAAGTTGGTAATAAGAAAATAGTCTATTGATTATGACGCTATGTAGAGACAACTATCTTTGACTCTTACACAAGATATATATATGATAAGAAGATGTGCTAATGAGACAACTTTTCGTTCAAGTCACAATTTGTAAAAGAAAAACTATAATAGGTAAAAAGAACGCTCTTTATCACGGAGCCTTGGCTCACGCCGAACAGCAAGCTATATATTAAGGGCCCCAAAAATGACTAGTGTAAAACCATTCAAACTGGAAAGACAACGGTATACTGTCAATAATAGAGAAATTAAAAATCACTCTCGTGTTTAAAAAATATCCACAAATATGTTCTTCTTGTCTGAATCGTAATCCTGAAATCAACTTTTCATCGGATTTTATTTGAAATGAACAACACAACACAAGTATGTTAAGAACTGCATGACCTTGTCTGGCGCTGGAGTTCATCCCTCGTTTCTAATGGGGATCATATTGGTTTCTTTAGCTAGATAAATAGCATTTTTCTGAAATGATGTGGCTTTTTTGCCATAATATGTCTACTTACAATTTCGAATTTTTGTTTGTCCCCATGGTATCTTTTGTCCTGTACCAAGTCAGGATTATGGCAGCTGTTATCAAATATTCCGTTTCTATGTATTTTGCGTTTGTTTTGTAGCAGTTCAGTGTTTCTGTTGTTCCTGATTTCTCATCTTATATATTTCATATATATGTCTAAATTGAAAACTACGTTCAAACCTATGATTGCGTTGAATAAAAACCGCAATTTTTATACGTGTGCATGTAAAACAATTTCGTTGTAGAAGGCTCTAAATACAGCACAAAAAAAACATTTTCAAAAAGACCAAAAAAGTGAAAAAGTATATTTAAACAAAACGCATTTGACTAACAGGTCGAACAGCTGATGTTCTTTGACCCTGCTGACTGCCATTGGCGATTGCCAAACAAAATTGATCACCAGATGTAACAAAATGGATCTCAATATAAATTGAATACTCAACAGAAAACCATAAACTTGTGGCCAAGATGTTATGTAACAAACATGAGGTGTCAATATTTGTTTGTACATCAGATCCGGATTTAGACAATAAATGTCTTTTTAGTGATGTTAGGGATCGGTACGGTATTTGGAAGGCCATATAATTTACCCTCAATTTTAGACAGACTCTTGAATTTTATATATAATCTATATAGGATGAACGGATCATACAAACCGGAAGGAAAATATGATATAAGCCCAAACGAAAAAACAAGTCTAAATTGAAATAGCGGTTTTTATCCAACGCAATCATAGGTTTGAACGTAGTTTTCAATTTATACTTGTTTATATTTTTTCGTTTGGGCTTGTATCATATTTTCCCGAGGATGGCCGATTGTGTCGAATAGTTGTTAAAAGGAAAACGAACATTTAACGTATAAAATTTAAAAGGTGTATTCAAAAGCATATGCCAGCAGAACTGCTAACTGATCATTTAATAAGAAAACATAAGACAACGCTTATTTCACAAAGCTTCTTTACTTTATATACTTATTGGTAAAATCAAGTTTAGCTCTTTATCTGTTAGTGTGGTGAATTATAAAGTTGCTTTATTCCTAATTTTAGGTAGCAATGGAGTATGGTTGGGAGGTTCAGATATGCCAAATGAAGGAGATTGGCACTGGAACAAACCTAACCTACCATTGGTATTTACTAACTGGGGAAGGTCAGCATTGATTAAGCAACCAGACAACATATTTAATCAAGACTGTCTAACATATTGGCGCTGTGATCCATTGGAAACTAACTATCAATGGGCTGACGCAAGCTGTGGGAGTTCTTTTTACTTCATATGTGAAAGGTAAACATACATCGTTATGCAGTGTGTAAATTTGACAAACAATTACTTTCTTGACCTTTCTTCATCTGATTTAGATACATGTACTATACTTTCGAGAGAAAAAACATGTATAAATGACTGCATAGGAATTGGAATATAAAACAAAACCACCATTTTTTATTCGAGCGTGACTGCAAGATATTTCAACGCTTGTCATCTTATATTATTTAAAACAAAATAATATCTTTGTTGTTGCATTGATTAAAATGAATTGTCTTTAAAAACGAAAATTCTTATTAATGATTTACAAAAGGTATTCTTTTTACATTCTGTTACATATTCATCACACTTTAAATAGAGATGATAATTCGATGATACTCAAATAAACGACCCTTTAGTAGTCTTCGGCATCCGAAAATCTTTCAAAACAATCTATGTCAAATTGATCGTTAACCGTATAATCCTGTTAATAGATACAATGTATAAGAAGATGTGGTATGAGTGGCAATGACACAATTTATAAAAGTAAACCATTATAGGTCAAGTTAATCGTAACATCATGATAATAGATACAATATACAAGAAGATGTGGTATAAGTGCCAATGACACACCTCTCCATCCTAGTCACAACTTACAAAAGTAAATCATTATAGGTCAAAACGTATTAATAGAAAAGAATATATTTTATAAAATTTAAAATATCAGTAGGGCAGAGAACTGCTGGAACCCCTGTAGTACGAAAGCCGTAAGGGCACACAAAAAAAATAGAAAATATTTTTTTTAATTCGATTTCACGATAAAACATTACCGTTTTACCGAGATCTCGATAAAAAAAAATATATCGTTATCTTGTTAAAACAAAACTGTTATATCGAGATCTCGGATTATTATATCGTTTCTCGATTTATTAAATCGATATCTAGGATTATTATATCGTTATCTCAATTTATTAAAACGAGATCTCGGATTATTAAATCGTTATCTCGGTTAAATATATCGAGATCTCGATAAAAATATATCGTTATTTGATAAAACGAAACTGTATTTCTGAATTCGTCATGTTGATGTTATCTAACAAATAATCAAATTTATATGAGAAAAAAAAGTTCATAGCACTCTTTAAAATTTATAACTTAATTCATTCATATATTTAGTTTCGGAGAATAAACTAGTGGATTTCCCTAACTATTTTTAACAGAAATCCCTTGGCTCAAGGTATGGACGACCTGAATACCAAAACATATATATAAATATTAAAATACTAAACGTTATCTTATTTTAGTTCACGTTACCTTTGCTGTTCTTCATCCCATATTTATAGATATAACATGTCCATTGTGTCGCAATTACCATTAGAGGGCTACGGAGGACCTAAATGCCAAAATACGAGTGAAAATAAAAAAATAGCCAATTTTGAATAATGGAATGGATACTTTGAATAATGGAATGGACTGCTGCGATCCTTCAGCCCCTAATTACAGATATACATTATACCTCATTCGAAAGCATATTATCAGAGGAACAAAAGATGAATCGTCAATATTTTCCGCAACGCATATTAGAGGAGTAACAAAGGACCTAAAAATAAAAATACGGGTGAACATTATGAAATAGCTTATTATAAATAATGGAATTATAATCCGAGATCTCGATATAACAATTTCGTTTTATCGAGATAACGATATATTTTTCATCGAGATCTCGGTAAAACGGTATTGTTTTATCGTGATCTCGAATTAAAAAAATATTTTCTAATTTTTGTGTGTCCCCTTACGGCGTCCGTAGGGAACCTCTGGACTTCTTTGTTGTAAAAAAAAAAAAAAAAAAAATCAAGACACCACAGAAATATCAAAACAGCCTTTGTCTTACAATCATTTTCTGCAATGTACCAAACTATTACATATATTATATATATATCTGTTTATTGAAAATAACCATTGTGCCTAAAAAAAATGTGTATAGCTTATTATTATGTTCATGTGCAAATAAAAAGAAATTCATTATGAAAAAAATATAGGTCAAAACCTGTTTAACGTAAATTGCATTATTGTTTATTAGTTTTATAATCTATGTTTATCATTATCTTTTGCAGAATTGTTCGTGTTGATAGTGAGACATGGCCAATTGAATGACCAGACAAACAAACAATGTTTACCTGTATACCAGAAGTTTACAGTTTTACTATTTTGAACCGACCAACCATATGGTTCATAAATTTTATTCATGTATATTAATTTTTGGATCATTCCCAATTGTATTAGTGTTATAATATTTTAATCAACACATATAAAACGAAATACCATTCGTTTAGATTCAACAATTTTTTTATATAGTCTTAGATTTATTTTCTCTCAATTTTCTATTTTAGAATTTTGCATGATTTTTTATTTGTTATAATAAGCTTTTTAGCTAGATGTCAGGAACTGCGATTACTCTCAGATCTGTACTTAATCTGAGACTACTATAATAGTAGTCTCAGACTTAATGTAGTATTTGTTATGAAAATTGTTTATTCCCGATATTTTAGGGTTATAATTGTCCCATATGAATAATATATTTTTCATTCAGGCAGCAACCATTTGATTTCCTGAGGGGGGGAGGGGAGGGGAGCTTTGGATTTTTTTGGAAAAAAAAGTTTTTTTCCAGTTTTTAGAGAAAAAAAAATTTGTTTTTGATTCTAAGAAAAAAAAAATTGTTTGTTTCCTCTTCAGCTGCCACTATATGTAATGCTAAAATTGAAAGAAAAAAATTGTTTTCGACTTGTCGCGAAAAAAAATAGATTGTTTTTCGCTGCAGGCAAAAAAAAAAGTGTGTCCAGAAATAAAATCCATAGCCCTCCATATTTAAACTGTTACGTTTATTTACAAACAAATGTCAATTTTAAATAAATTTTATTTCTTAAGATGTTGAAATAGAAATCGAAATGTTTCATGAAATTAAAAAAAATATATAAACTTATTTACAATATACATTTTACACAAATTGGTTGATGGAGATATGTTTCCACTAGTATTTACACTTTTATCAGGGAAGTCAGATGCCATTTACACAAGATTCATTACACTGCTGATGATAGTCAGATTTATCTGAACCCATCAAATTGATTCTTTGATTCAGTGTTAAGTGCAGTCAACAGGGATCGTGTTGGACTAAAAAGAAGAATCAGACGTTCACACCTTATACGGAGGACAGCAGTTCTTTTTTCTGAGACCACATGCATCCTAGGATGACGTCTGGTTTTAGCCGTATTTGGCACAACTTTTTGGAATTTTGGATCCTCAATGCTCTTCAACTTTGTAATTGTTTGGCTTTATAAATATTTTGATATGAGCGTCACTGATGAGTCTTATGTAGACGAAACGCGCGTCTGGCGTACTAAATTATAATCCTGGTAACTTTGATAACTATTTATGCACATGGTGATCTGGAGGTTTGGATTCAACAGCAAATACCACTCCTTTTACAGACCACGTCACAACATACTGGTTTGAAAGCAACATTCACAAATGATGACAAACCACCTCGAAGGATGCCACAGCAGTTTAAAAAATTATGATCAACTGGAAATATCACATCCAAAAATATCCAAATTCAAAGAAGATCATGCAACAAACGAAGAGACCATCATTCAGTGCCATACTGTGGAATAACAATCAAATAGAGAAGAAATAAATGAAAACAAGACGTCATAAATTTCATGCGTACTAGTTGTATGCGCTTTTTTAGATTTTCTTCATCAGGGACGGTCAAAGCCGAATGTTTGAAAGCTAGATGTATCAGAAGCTAAACAGTTGAAAAACTATATTACCAAAACAGACCATAGAAAAAGATCGAATGCATCTATAAAGGTTTGTTATAAATTATTTCAGTACCGAAGTACTGACTACTTAGTTCATAAAATCCTCAAGACCGATAGTCCACCAGCAGAGAAAGTACACACAACTCAATCAATGCCTACATAAGAACTCAAAGAATATCTTCAGAATGGCGAAGTCATTGTTCTTTATGCCTATTTGTTATACTTAGACTAAATTTATTGCAATTATATGATGTGTTGTGATGTTTATTGTACGTATAATGTACTCTATATTGTTTTTATGTATTGTGTGTGCTTTATTGTTGTACTTATGTATTATGTGTTTTCTTGCTGTACTTAAGCATTATGTGTGGGTTTTTTTTTGTTGCTGCTCCTTCTTAATTATGTGTGCTCTATAGTCTCTGCTCTTCGTATGATATGTGTGCTTTGACGAATTAATCTATTTATTATGTGCGCTTTCTTGTATCAAGCTGTATATCATGCGTGCTTAATTGTAACTCTTTATTACACTTTAACGAAGAATAGACCACTTTCGAGTTCATCAGTCAACGGAAAAAAAAACTCGTCAATTATGCGCGCCTTTATGCCGTCATTTACCAGATAGAGGGGGTCGCCTGTATCCCTGCACTATTTGTGTTCATCAAGCGTCTTAGTGATCGTCATTGTGCAGGATAAACTAGAAATAATGATTGTTCTGTAGGTACTTAATGACAATTCCCTAATGACAGCAATGCTGATTGTCAATTTTGAGTATTCAATTTGCCGAATATTTCGTACAATATAGACTTATAGTTTTCCAACCACTCGCTCAACATTGGAATGGAAGTGACGACGCCCCTAAACGCACAAATGACGTTCACTAAAACCAGAGTTTTGTCGGATATGCATCGAACTCGAAAGTTGTCTATTACTTAGTGCTTGATATGTGATATTTTTTTTACCTAATAGTATACTGTTCTATGTTTAACGATATTTCAACTGTTCCTATTCTGTGCAAAATAAAATATGTGAATATTCATGATCATTTGTTCTTTTTGATTACATCAGATGACCTTGAGAGGTAATTCATGTGTTAAACCGGCGCAGAAATTCTTCACATGGTCCCTTCGTTTCAAGCATCAATGACTTCGTTAAAAATCGTATAAATACGCAGACATTTTCAAGTGCATAATATCATTTCTTTCGCTTGTTATACATACATTTCATCAATAAATAGTCATGAAAATATTTTTTTAGGACATAGATAAATGATATGGCAATGTTTTGTTGTGAGAAACATATATATATTAGTTACAAATCATGAATACCCCAAAAATTTGTTACCGCATAATTGATGAATATATCTAGGACGTTTTGCTATAAATAAAGGCAACAGTAAGTAGTATACCGCTGTTCGAAAGTAATAAATTGATTGAGAGAAAACAAAATCCGGGTTACAAACTGAAACAAATCAACTATGAGAGGAAAACAACGAAAAAACATAAACACTGAACAAAAAAAACGAACGACAATACAATACACACAGAAACGAACTATAAGATAACAACTGCCATTTTCCTGACTTGTTACAGTACATTTTGGAGAAAAAATGGTGGGTTGAACCTGGTTTTGTGGCTAGCCAGACCTCGCGCTTTTATGGCAATGTTAGAATATAACCCTAAAATGACAATGTTACATGACAGGATTACAACTACAAATAAATACTAATAAACAATACAATGAAAAAACTCGCCATGCTAATAGTTATTAAAGGTACCAGGCTTAAATTTGATATGCCAAACGAGTGTTTCATCTACATAAGACTTATCAGTTACGCTCAGATCAAAATAGTTTAAAAAGCCGAAGAAGTACAAATTTGAAGAGCATTGATTACCCAAAATTCCAAAAAGATGTGCCAAATATGGCTTAGGTTATATGTGCCTGGGACGAGAAAATCTCACTGTTTAGCATAATTGATATTTTTGCAAACGGTATATTTATAAAATTGACCAAATAATTGATATTCATGTCAACACCGAGGTTGTGACTTACCTCAGAATAAAAACGAACACGTAAAACAACCTAGGACATCACTATAAAAACAGCACAACAGAACCAAGTATTGTCTGTCACACGACTGGATCGACGCCACACAAGTGACATCACAGATTAATTTCTAAAAAATTGATAGAGTTCAAGATTCAGTTTGTTATTATAGTATATTTGATGTATTTAATATAATAATAATATAAAATTGTGCTAGTAATTAGATACTTAATTGTATTATCTAGCTATGTCGTTATTTCTTCTAAATAAGAAACAAACAAATCGTGTACGTGCAGTTGTCCCAAACTAAACTCATATAAATAAACTGGGTGATTAATCATCTTTACTTTTACATACGAATAGAAAATTAATAAAATAGAATTACAACTACAAACGATAAGAAATTTACAATATCCGATCAGGATAACAAATACAACATCATAACTAAAGTCATGGATGTTGAAGTACAAATACCGTGACACGTCTTATCGCATTGCGTATTCGCACTTAGCAAAAGCAGTCTCATTCGGGAATTGGTCACGTTCGGTACTTAAAAGACTAGACGACGTAAATGGCAAACCACAATCTAAGACGAGGTTAAAATGTTCTCATTTAGTTTAGACAAAGCTACATCGTATGGATCAACCAATTCGTGATGGTGTCCAATAAATTTACGGAGTATCATTTTTAATCTTTTCTCCTCATAACTTTGTTGAAGCAGTTTCTGCGTCGGAATCACACTCCTGTATTTGAAATCCGTATAGTGTGAACTTGCGCGAGCATAACGTACCAACTGAGATATGTAAACATCATACGAAGGGGCAGATTGTTCGTTACTGCTGAGAAATAGGAAATTGATAATTGGGAAGTTGAAATCGTCCCGTTTATCATACATTTTAGTGTGAAGTCGTCCATATGTGTCAATATTGAGAAAATGATCAAGGTATGAAGCAGTTCTTCTAGTATCAGTAGTATCTTTAATTTCAAGTTCACTGGGATAAATGTTTTGTAAGTATTAGCTGAAATATGGGTTGTTCAGTGAACATCATCAATATATCTTAAGGTAAAATTATAGAATTTCGCAAGATACTTTTTCTTTTTGTCTTTTAGATGGTTCTGAATGAATTTTGCTTCATATGAGTGCAAAAACAAATCGGCAAGTGGTGGTGCACAATAAGTACCCATTGGAATACAGACTGCTGTTGAGATATCAATCCTCAAAACTAAACAAATAAATTGTCGATCAAAAAGTCCAGCATTTGATAATATCATCTTCCATATATTCCAGAAGAATGTCAACTATGCATTTGCAGCAACAATGAACTATCATAAGAATAGTATAATAGAATGATGGTATAAATGGATGAATTATGCCTGTGGAGTTATCAAGATGAGATTACGTATCAGATACTTCTGCGGAGAAAAGTCTACAGTGTTTCATGAGATACGCAAAAGATTGACAAATAGCGGTGGAGTTGTCTTTCCTATAACAAATTATATAACATTAGAATATTGTGACCTGAATAACGTAGAGGTTTATATTTATAGGCCACAAAACATACTTACAACAATGAGCAATCCTATATACAGCCCCTTCATGACAAAAGTAAAACAATGCAAAACGGCTAGATTTAAGTTAAAATAAAAAAACGTGTAAAAAGCTTTTAAGCTTTTCAATTACAAGCTTTCAAAAAAATTGATATTTGTTCAATTGCAATTTTTTTTCGAAAAGCTCAGAATTGTCTTTTAATCAATTTAGAAAAACAACTTATAATAGTCCAAAATCATAATATTCAGTAATTCTATGTACATAAAAACAAGAATGTGTCCTCAGTACACGAATGCCCCACTCGCACTATCATTTTCTATGTTCAGTGGACCGTGACATTGGGGTAAAATCTCTAATTTGGCATTAAAATTAGGAAGATCATATCATAGGAAACATGTGTACCAAGTTTGAAGTCGATTGGACTTCAACTTCATCAAAAACTACCTTGACCAAAAACTTCAACCTGAAGCGGGACAGACGGACGGACGAACGAACGAACGAACGGACGGACGAACGAACGAACGGACGGACGAACGAACGGACGGACGGACGAACGGACGGACGGACGAACGGACACACAGACCAGAAAACATAATGCCCCTCTACTATCGTAGGTGGGGCATAAAAATGGCCTTTCTAACTAGTGGATAAACTGTACCAAATATTATGTCTACTGTAGATCGTCCTCAACATGCATACGACACTGAACGTTATTAGCAAGGGGAATTTTTAAAACACCTTGTTTTGGGAATGCAAGGATATGGAATAGTCATTATCATTTATTGGAATATGTGATATTTGTATATACACACTATCAATTGTAACAAAAGTTAAACCTTTCATTGTGAATTTTTCAACATCCAAATCAAAATTTACTAATGTTAAAAACTAATTAGTCTGGAAACCTGTGATACGGCGCGCGGGAAAGCATGTCTGTGATTTAAGGATCCATTCAAAACGAATGCGGGCAATAAAAAGTGAATAACCTTTATTCATTATAGAAAAACTATGTTTATCTTCAATTCGTAGCCATTGTTGCTACATATATAAAATTATATATATTTATAGAAAATGTTATATATTCATCAGAAATCTGATCCACGACTTTTTTCCCGATTTTCCATAGAAAGAGAGACAACTGTCGTTCCCTTATAGATAAATTAATTCCTAATTCACTCTTAAAAATTTTCTATGTATTTTATGTCGCTTATGTCATGAGTTTTGATTTATCAATATATTTTCTCTTTTGCAACCAATGACTAAATTGCATGGGCAGTTTCCTGTCTGCCAGGATGGAATCGAAAAGGTATAAGAAATATTATCAAAATACGATGATTTTGTCCTTTTTCGAACTTAAAATTTTGAGGAATTATTCCTTGTCAGCAAATTTGGATCCAAAGTGTGCTGTAATCAAAAGTTACCATTTATAAAATTGAACCTCTAGACACAAACACTTCCTGGATCATGGTTGGCGTTCAAAGTAAAGTATGCAAAACACTTTTATGTTAAAAATTATTGAAAATTTGACCATAACTGACGTTGCCTACTTAAGGAGTCAATACTTTAACTGTTGGCGAGTAAAACTGCATTCTTGAAGACTATGTTGAAATACTATCCACCTTAATTTACATCACATTCCTGATAAAAATGGTTTACTCAGATGACCCCGTTAATCTATATTGTCCTGTAGATTCGATGAAATTCATCTGTTCAAAAAATAAAAAGATGTCCTACTGTTCTATTTTGAAAAGAAATGGGGAACACTCCATTTTAGGTAATACAATATTTGTTTGCATAAATGGCGATTCTACTTAACTTTATGATTGTAAACAGTAACACTGGGGTAGCTGTAATGTATTTTAAATTTTCTTTCAATTTTAATGGTCCATGTTAGAATATCACCGTTCATTTTAGTAAAAGTTGGCAAAAGACACAAATATTTTCATTGTGAAAGATTACTTTATATGAAACAGAGCGATAAATCATTTTTCTTGTGATGTTGCGAACAATAAAGGTCTTTTCGGAGAGTAGTTTTTATATCCTTGTAAAGAGTCAATGACTCTCGGCTGTCTGAAAAAAATATAAAATATTGACAATAAAAGACTAGTTAATTCATATCTGAATAAAATTGAAAATTATAGGTTTTAAGACATAATAATTGATATGAGCAGAAACCTATTTTGAATCTTTTTTTGAAGCCACACACGCAAAAACTTGAATAATCTTTAATGACGTCAATACTATATTTTTGCTGTGCTTTTTGTTAACAGATCTCAAACAAAATATACTGTTAGGGACACTAATGTCATTTTTGTTTTTAAATTAAAACCGTCTTCATTTACATCAGCATTTGCTCCTAAACCTCTTCAAATAATATTGTGGTTATTTTTTTTACAGAATCAAGCTTATATGATAATACAATTTTGCACGTCCTTATCATGTTTCCATCTTGATGTTTCTTTTTCTGATTTACTTAGGGCAACATTGACATGGACTCTGACATAGCAAAGCATTATAAATATACTTTTGTATTTGTTCCTCCTTCAAAACCTCTAGCATAATGTAATCATACCTGCTAAGAATCTTAATCATAAGGGGAAGGGGTATCTTGCAATAGGATGAGCTCTGCCGTTACTTTATTGTTGTGGACCCATTTTGTTTCCTCCGTCCACCTATATTTCTTATATAATTTATTGAGACCTTCTCACAATCTTTTTCACCGTATATTGATATTGAGAATTTTCTATTTTGTTTCATAACCATAATTATTTTGAGGGTTTTCCTTACCAAAATATGGTCTGTGTGATTTGTTGATGTTATGTCTTTTACAAACTAGCTAGTCCAATCCTCTAGTTTAAACTATATCCCCTCCTTTTAACCTGTAAACTCTGACTCTTGGTGTAAAAAGTCGGTGTCGAGAGTTGATATTTTACACCTGTGAACTCTATGTGTCAAAAGGCGCCCAACATCAACCCTGGGTTCTGGTTTGGACAGGTTTAATAGAGTTTCAAAATGGCGTCAATCAGCTCCAGTAAAGTATGATTTATAGGCGTACATGATTTTTTTCATTTTTGGTTTACAAACTTCTTTTTTTTTTTTTTTTTTTAATTCACAACTGCTGCTACATCAATATTTTCTATTTTGATAGTCAACTCGTTGGAAGAGTTTTCACTTCGATTCGGAAAGGTTGCGCATGTGCGTATTAGCTCTAATCTTTTAACTCGAGTCAACGCGAGTTGGACGAATCCAAGTACAAGTTTCATAGCATTTGGTAGACGCAAACTGAGGTAAGAGTACAGCAACTAAAACATCAGAATTTTTTCCATTTGTAAAGGGGTATTATTCTAGAACTGTAAAAGTGATGCTACCCAAATATGTACTTGATCTGTGATTATTCTTATAACTCAGATGTTGCACTCCAGTATAATTCAAACATAAGATGTTCAAGTGTGTGTATTTTAATCTGATTTTTGGTAGATTTTAAAATTGCTATAACTATCTGAACGTGTGAAAATAAGACTAGTGATTCTCAAAATGAGCAAGTCTTCAATGCTGTTAGCATTAAGAAAATACTTCCATTTATCCTACAAAAACATATGCCAACAATAACAACTTGTAAGGTTTAAATGTGTTTTATGAATTTATTTCAATATTAAGGTTTATGTACCCTTCTGTAGCCATTTTTGTACGAACTTTTCAAACTTCAATTGTATCAAAACTACAGATATAATGAATAATAGAGATAGGCCATTTTGTACATATTCCAAGGGGAAACTTGATGCAAAGCATTATTTTTTTACTGTTCCATTGCATTTAATAGAAAAAAAAGGACTATGTGGCAAATAAATCAAGATTTTTATAGAAAATCCACAGCCTTTATCCTTGTACTCTCATATTTGGCAATTTGATAACTGATAGATATAGGATTATTGCATGCAGTGCTAGCATTGATTTCCTTAAAATAGGTTTATAAATGTAGTTATTGGTTAAGACAAGTATAAATATGGCCAAAATCAAGTACACCTTTTAGAGTGCGCTCGACTTTAGTGACTCAACACGAGGTGTTTTGGAATTTACAGGTTACTTAGAACTTTTTGTAAAAAATAAACACTAGCACATCATAGAAAATCAAGTGAGTAATTTATGTTTCAAATTTTATAACAAAAATCTCTGTATTAAAGGCTGTGGATTTTCTATAAAAATCTTGATTAATTTGCCACAAAGTCCTCCTTTTCTATCAAATGCAATGAAACAGTATACTTGGAACATGTACTAAATGGCCTATCTCTATTATTTATTATATCTTTAGTTTTGATACAATTGAGGTTTGAAAAATTCGTACAAAAATGGCTACAGAAGGGTACATAAACCTTAATCATCAATTTCTTTGTCGGTTGCAACTTTTAAGACGTTTTCTCAGTACCGTTTTGTTTTTATTAAGGGACATAACACCATTACTAATCGTGTATGAAATAAGCCCCGCCCCTTCTTACCTAATATGGAATATAAAGGGACGTAACTCCACTACTAACCGTGTATGAGATAAGCCCCACCTCCCTACGAACCTAACGGTTTGCACGCAGACGCTTTTAACCGATCATATTCCTGGAAATGTATAGGAGGTAAGATAAAAAAAAAAAAAAAGATACTTACACTAAATCTATGTTCTTGTCATCCCTTTATCCGTATTTTTAACGTCAGAATTTAATATCCGTATCACAATAATCTATATTCACAATATTGCACGTTACTTTTTACAACTTATACAGGTAAATAGAAAGTCATTAAAAAACACACTAGTAACAGTAGATGTTTGCCCTTCGGACCGATCGTTTGGGTGTGTTGGATTATTCAAAATTAGAACGTTTGGTATCCATTGAGCCGTTTCTATTATTTTTTTGTGTATAAATATTATAATAACAATAGTTGTGATTTATTTTGTTATTTTTCATGCCTTCATGCTTATTAGAAAATTACAAATTTATGTAATATGCTATATAAATATAATGTATATTCATGTATGGAGAAGACAGAGGTAAGTTGAAAAACTTGTGTCTAATCCATTTGTTTTGAACAATAAAATATGTTTCAACTAACTCTAAATGACAAAAATCGGTGTCGAAAGTCAGTTTTTATCACTTGTGAACTCATGGTACTAATAGTCGGTGTCGAGAATTAGTATTGTTTACCCGTGAACTCTAGGTTACAAAAGTCAGTGTCGGGAGTCAGTATTGTTCACCTGTAAACTCTGGGTGTCAATAGTCGGTGACGGGAGCCATTTTTCAAACGGCAAATTACAATGACTCACTACGGCAGACACAAAAGGATCTGTTTTCCCTGTTGCCATTATTTAAAAAAAACAGTACTGTTCCTTGTTTATTGCAATTCAAATGATTTTGCTACCGTATACCGAATGTTTTATTAAATTATAATCCTAGTTACTTTGATAACTATTTTACAGTATACTGTACGTTACCCATTGCATCTGTAGTATCGATAGCCGGTAATAGGTAGTTGCAATCATAGTTTGAAAACTATTTTGTGTATCGATCAATACTAATATTCAAATCAATTCAGGATAGCACTGTCTCCTTGTCACATTCCGTCTTTGTTGTCCAACGTCCTGTTGCGAAAGTCTATTGACTGAAGTTTAAATTGTCAATTAAATTTATATTAAGTGTAACTACTACTAATAAATTAATCATTTAAACAAATTTTAAATACATTTATTATATAAATATATTAAGCTATCTGATAAACAAATATACCTTTGTTCCGCAATATCAATAAACTATCAAATCATACAACTGACAATTTCAAATAAGCCATAAATCGCGTGCAGATGACTTCCGTTTCGCGCGCAGGTGATTTTACCACTTCACCTTAAACCTTATCAAATTTAATACGTTAAAAAATCATACGCTTGGTTTAATTAATTTAAAACGATGGATTATAAATAATTACAGTTTTGTTCAAAGTAAAAATTCAATTCATTGAAAGATATCAGGTTAAATGATCAACCCGTATTTGTAACATGGTTTCGCACTATTGTAAAGTAAAATGTCAAATATCTAAACTTTAAGGTTGTGATCCGGAAAAATCAGGCACAACCTGGACATGTGTTGGATCCAGTTGATCTGTAGAACTTGTGTAAATCATTCTTTTAATTAGTCAAAGGAGACAAAGCACACTTTTGCATTGTTTAGGAAAAAAGAAAAGGACAACTGCTCATGTTAAAAACACTCATGTTCTATTAATTTGCACAATTTTATATTGTTTAGGAAAAAAGAAAGGGACAACTGCTCCTGTTAAAAAAAACAATTGTCAAAGGTACTAGGATAATTATTTAATACGCCAGACGCGCGTTTCGTCTACATAAGACTCATCAGTGACGCTCAGATCAAAATTGTTATAAAGCCAAACATGCACGAAGTTGAAGAGCATTGAGGACCCAAAATACCAAAAAGTTGTGCCAAATACGGCTAAGGTAATCTTTTCCTGGGATAAGAAAATTCTTAGTTTTTCGAAAAATTCAAAGTTTTGTAAACAGGAAATTTATAAAAATTACCATATAGAATGAAATTCAAAACAGTGTGGCTGTGGCTATTGATTGACACATTAAATTCATCCATTGACTGGGACAATTTACGTGAATGTTTGTCTGTAACGACCACTGTTCACGGCGTACCTACGATAGACATTTAAACTATGGGGTCACCAAAGGTTTTTTAACAACTTTAATTATAAAATAATTCGAAAAAATAATCAGGAATAACCTTTATGTTTTGATTTATATAATTGATATAAATCAAAACATCGTGTTATTTCTGATTAATTTTTCGAATTACTTTATTAAGGTGTTGAGAACCTTTGGTGACCCCATAGTTTAAGTGTCTTTAAAAAGTACATAGTGAGCAGTGGTCGTTACATACAAACGTTCACCTAAATTGTCCCAGTCAATGGATGAATTTAATGTGTCAATCAATGGCCACAGCCACACTGTTTTGAATTTCATTCTAATTGTAAAAACGCTTAATTTTCTTTACAATATTACAATTTACTTTGACCAACACGTCACTTATTACAAGGAATGGGAAATACAATTCTATAGATAAAACATGAGTGTTTCAAATCCTATTGAATAGAAACTCTACAACACACTAATATCGCGTATGCTTTGTAGTTATTAAGTGTAATCATAGAATTATTGTTCTTCCAATCTTCTAACTCGAAAGGTTTTTTGAATAACATTAAACAGATACGCAACAGATCAAAAGTCATGGACGAAATCCAAATGTGAAAAGTTTGTGACCATCAGAAACAGGTTTTGGTCATACAAGTTTCTTAAATTCGACGTCTTGTTTGTTCATTTGATAACTTTAATTCAGAATGAAGGAATCCTTTAAAATAATCTTTAAATAACTCCTCATTTTGGCCAGGTGAGCTTTCTCATCACTTGGAGTTCATCGTCCGTCGTCCGTCGTCCGTCGTCGAAAACTTCTACAAAAAATATTCTCTAAAACCACTCAGACAAATTTAACAAAACTTTGCCACACTCAATATTATGGTATCTTGTTTAAAAATAAGGCCGATGACCTCATCTGCCAACAAACATGACTGACATGGCTAAAATAGAACATAGCGGTAAAATGCAGTATATATCTTAAACTAAACTGAAGCATTTTGGGCAAATCTGACAAGGTAAAATGTTCATCAGGTTAAGATCCTCTATCTGCTCTGAAATGTTCAGACAAATCAGACAACCCATTGTTGGGTTGTTGCCCCTGTGTTGGTTATTTTAAGGAAATGTGCATTTTTTGGTTATTATTTCAAATATAATTATAGATAGAGATAAACAGTTTCTGTAAACCGCAATAATGTTCAGCAAAGTACGACCTACAGACCAAAATTGTCAATAGACCAATTAAGGAGTAATTGCTCTTTTGGGAAAGGATTTAGATAGGTTGATTCTTTATCCGACCCCTTTGTTTGAATATTCACACAATAAAATCTTTAAATTGAATTGAATTGAGTTATTGCCCTTTTTAGTCGGATTTTTTTGCAATTTTTCTTAAATTTTTGTAATCTTTTACAAAAATTTTCTCTACTTGATCTACTGGGCAAGATATAATTAAAAACTTTGCAACAATTTTCAATAGATCTTGATTGATACGGGTGAGCAACACGGGGTCTTGAGAGGTTGGTTGTTGATTGATTCAGGTGAGCGACACGGGCTCTGGAGAGGTTGGTCATTGATTGATACGGGTGAGCGATACGGGCTCTTGAGAGGTTGTTTGTTGATTGATTCAGGTGAGCGACACGGGTTCTTGAGAGGTTGGTTGTTGGTTGATTCAGATGAGCGACACGGGCTCTTGAGAGGTTGGTCATTGATTGATACGGATGAGCGACACGGGCTTTTGAGAGGTTGATTGTTGATTGATTCAGGTGAGCGACAAGGGCTCTTGAGAGGTTGGTTCTTGATTGATACGGGTGAGCGATACGGCCTCTGAGAGGTTGGTCATTGATTGATACGGGTGAGCGACACGGGCTCTTGCATGAGAGGTTGGTTCTTGATTGACAAAGTATGGGAAGAATGACATACTGTTGATGCGGGTTTTTCTTATTGCAGTATACTTATCCTTGACCGTCTGCTTTATTTCGCTATTACGTTTTATTTAATAGATGTACTGGCAATCAATATTAAACTTAAATTCTTTTTAATCACAAAATAACTTAATAAATTATTCTCTTTAAGAAATATGAACTATCATTTATCACGAAAATGCATCTCAATATCTCCTGCTTATCTAAGATAAGTATATCTGACAGTTTAACCCATACGGCGCATATTGCGTCAAACGCCTTAGCGAATACAGCAATGTGTGATATTGTAAGTTTCTTATTAGCTGTCAAAATAATACAATGCTGATATCTTTTATCTCTTATATTGGAAAATAGAAATCAATCATATTGAACAATTATATCGGTCAAAACTTGATGACGTATTTCCTTCTGTTATCATATTGGGAACAAAAATATATCTTGTATAAGAAAAATGTCTAATTCTGAATACACAGGTAATATTGGGATAAACAGCATACCGATGGACAGTACAGAGGGACAATTTCGGTCCGAAAGTCAAGTTTCATATTTCCTTTTTTTATGTTTTACATGAAAATATGTGATATTTTGGTTGATAGTTGGTTATAGACCAGGACTGTACTCATGTTTTGGTTGATAGTTGGTTATAGACCAGGACTGTACTCATATTTTGGTTGATAGTTGGTTATAGACCAGGACTGTACTCATGTTTTGGTTGATAGTTGGTTATAGACCAGGACTGTACTCATATTTTGGTTGATAGTTGGTTATAGACCAGGACTGTACTCATATTTTGGTTGATAGTTGGTTATAGACCAGGACTGTACTCATGTTTTGGTTGATAGTTGGTTATAGACCAGGACTGTACTCATGTTTTGGTTGATAGTTGGTTATAGACCAGGACTGTACTCATGTTTTGGTTGATAGTTGGTTATAGACCAGGACTGTACTCATATTTTGGTTGATAGTTGGTTATAGACCAGGACTGTACTCATGTTTTGGTTGATAGTTGGTTATAGACCAGGACTGTACTCATATTTTGGTTGATAGTTGGTTATAGACCAGGACTGTACTCATATTTTGGTTGATAGTTGGTTATAGACCAGGACTGTACTCATGTTTTGGTTGATAGTTGGTTATAGACCAGGACTGTACTCATGTTTTGGTTGATAGTTGGTTATAGACCAGGACTGTACTCATGTTTTAATTTGTTTTTTGTACATGTAACATGAATGCTAGTTACAGAACTGAAGCTACATGAATGCACACTTGAAATAAACTGATTACTCTAAAAATGTACACCATGAATAAAATAAATGTTGAGTATTTGTCATGGAACATCAAACCAACGACTTAAAAAGTCACAAGTACTTTACCAACGGTTCCTATATGGCAAAATTGAGGACCATTTAGTATGGTAGAGGTTCTTTTATCGAATTGGTACTTCGAGTCGGTTGACGAAATGAATTCATAATACCCCGGTATTCAGATTTCTAATCATCGGGTCAAATTGAAATCTGCTACTTTAATATTGAGACATGCGTAGAAACTGCTATATTTTGCAATGATATGTTTAGCAGAATAGTTAAAAGGACATGATGATTGGTTTACTGAAAATTCTTGCATTTGCCATTAAAACAGCTGCCTGAATTTTTGTATGACAATGACCGGTCTCGTATTTTACAAAAAGTGTCAAACGAGCTGACAGCAAACTATATGAATATAGTCCCAGCGTTTGCTTGGCGTTGTACATCATACTACATAAGTAGTGGTAAATAAAATGTATGTGATAGTTATAGATTATCAACCAGTTGTACTTTCCTCATAATGTTTCTCGTGTTTTATGGCCACCTGTTTGGATAAAGATCATCTTGATTGCTACATGTTAACTGTCAGTTTTATTAATATTTTAATCTTATAATTAAATGCTGATTTCTTTCATGACTCATCTCTTCTACTACATAGTTTTAATTGTTCTATTATTAAAACATCAACATTCTATTGATAAAAGATTCAACTATTGTTTAATTGATATACTAGTTTAAATGTGTAGGAGTCGGAGATGCGATGATGACGCTGAAGTGTGATGGTCACGATGGGGTGAGATCAGGGCCGTAAATTGCCTTCCCTATAAGGAGAGGCAGTTGAGGTTCGTCGAGCGGAACGAGCCTCGAAAGCTTGATTTGTGGACCTTTTTATGCAGAAAATGCAATATACTTCCCCAAAATTCACCTCTTGTTAAATTTATATAATATTTCAATAAATAAGCGCCTGGAATATATTGAAAATATTTATTATCCAAGGTTAGATAAAAGAGGGACGAAAGATACCAAAGGGACAGCCAAACTCATAAATCTAAAACAAACTGACAACGCCATGGCTAAAAATGAAAAAGACAAACAAACAACAGCACACACGACACAACATAGAAAACTAAAGAATAAACAACACGAACCCCATCAAAAAACTAGGGGTGAGCTCAGGTGCTCCGGAAGGGTAAGCAGATCCTGCTCCGCATGCGGCACCCGTCGTGTTGCTTATGTGATAACAAATCCGGTAAATAGTCTAATTCGGTAGGTCACATTCATTAGATAAAGTGTGCGGTTATAGTAAGATTTTTTATCCTTTGTCCTGCTTTATGACTCTTCAAAAGCTATTATTACTTAGTTTTAGGGAACCAATTTGCGTACTTGAAATGAAATGCCCCCTGTTGTTACCCTGAAAGTTTTATTCGATTAGGCTTTGTCAAATGCTAAAGGGATTTTTCTGTGCCTGGTCGAATCCCATCTCTTTAGCACTTATATGCATTCAATATTGCAACATTGTGACTTCTATATGTAGATGTATGTGTTGCATAGAGAGACTACACAATCTGCTTTCCGTCATTGTTCACCTGTTCCATGTTTTAATTGCATGACAATGCGTTTGAATGCTTGCTCTATCGAATATTTTTACCCAACCTCCTTAATAGGTGTAAGAGTAACAACCAGTACTATTAAAATAAAGCATGATTTTAACCATTTGTTTGGGGTTTTTTTTCAGTGTTTTTTTCTTCATTTTTTGTCTTTTTTTCTCGGTTTACAATAGGAGGCAACTGCCTACATGACTCTATATAATTTACGGCCCTGGAGATGGTGTGCGCCGAAGTGCGATGGTCCTTTCGGCTGATGTGCGATGTTTATAAGATGCGTGATACCAGGTTTAAAGTTTACAGACATCCAACTACTAGTTTTATAAGAGATTGATTTTTTTATAAATTGATAACGTATATGAATATCATAAGTTCAATATTTTCTCCAGTTGCAGTAAAATTAATCGATACCATCATGATCTATCTTTTTAACAGAGCGTGACCATCGTGATTCGAAGTACCATCATGGTTCAGAGTCCTACACATATCCATCCGCTTTGAAGGTAGTGCACTGAGATAAGTTTGTCTCAATGTCGATCTTTTTTGTCTTTTACTGCTACTATCTTGCTCAACAGAATCTTTTTTCACAAGATGTACTTATGCACCTCCATGAGATCATAATGGGTTTGTAAAAACTCATTAAATTTGATGCAATACTGCAAAAACTGGATGAGAAGCTACAGCCTCAATTTTAGATCTTGTCATTAATAATGAGGAACACGTATGAGCCACGCCCATACCCGAGATAAATCTATATAGTTACATAGTTTTATAAAAAAAATAATATCATAGTTTAGAAATGCTATTTCATTTTAATAGCTTAACATAAAATGTATGCATGACTATTAATTCATAAATGCAAATTGATCTGCGAAAAGAAACCGACAGCTTTTATCTTTATGAAAATTAACAGTTCAGTAATGTTGACACGAAACACACAAAATGGCAGCAGGGCGCTGGTTTGATGTAAAACAGTTATTAGAAGGTGGGTGTTTTACTCGACAATAACAAAACTTATCATATCATACATTTTTTGAAGTGTAAAAAGATTGATAGTAACAATGAAGCTACCCAATGGTGTATTTATTCAATTATCTCTGTGTGTTTTTTTCTGTCATCTTTCAATTGTTCCGAAATTAAACAAATTATCTTGAGAAAGGAAATGTTTAGTGTTAACAGGTTATCTGAACAAAGAAGGGAGAAAGATTCCAGAGGGTCAGTCAAACTCATAGATCGAAAAAAACAAATGACAACGCCATGGCTAAAAAAAAGACAAATAATAGTACACAAGACACAACATATAAAACTAAAGACTTAGCAACACGAACCCCACCAAAAATTGGTGGTGAACTAAGGTGCTCCGGAAGGGTAAGCACATCCTGCTCCATATATGACACCCGTATACAGAACAAATTTAAAAACATATCAATTAAGGAAAGTCTTAACAGTTCGATTTTCATTCATATGAATACTACTAGCAAAAATATTCATTTCAAAATTCCACATAGCAACTAAAGTGTTGATATTTTACTTATTAATAAGGTCCAGACAACAGGTAAGACTACTTATTTATTCACTTTCAAATAGATTTCTATATATGATAATGATGGTTACGACGGGTGCAGCATGTGGTGCTGGGTCTGCTTACCCTTTCGGAGCACCTGCGATCACCCATAGTTTTTGGTGGGGTTCGTGTTGCTTAATCTTAAGTTTTCTATGTTGTGTCTTGTGTACTGTTATTTGTCTTTATAGCCATGGCGTTGTCAGTTAATTTTCGATCTATGAGTTTGACTATCATTCTTGTATCTTTCGCCCCTCTTGTATACGCATAGTTCAGATAACCTGTTAACACTAAGCATTTCCTTTCTCTAGTTTTTTTTTAAATTTCGCCCCTCTTGTAGTAAATGTAGTAATTCACTTAAGAACGAAACATGCTAACTAAAGTTCGAAAATTTGAAAATAAAACGCATTAATCAAAAAATAATAATCTTAATTTCCATTTGAAAATCTCAACTTAGAGCTTTCTGTAATCCTACAATGCTACTATATTATATTATTTTACGTACTTTTAAGTGAACACGACCTTTGGCAGCAGTGTTGGCAAAGAAAAAATACCTCGTGCCAACAGGATGCATGGTTTTATATATTGTAAGAGAAATGATAGTGGATGAATTTATCATTCTAATCTTATCTATAATTATACAGTGATTATCATTTCAGCAATTTGAAAAATTAGTTTTGACGATGATTTGTGAACATTGCATCCGATGAGCACATCTGCATCAAGATAGCGTTGTAATCATTTCATTACTGAATATAAACTGATCGCACACCCTTATTTGATATTAAATGAAAACTACGTGTTTTATAAATTTCATGCGTTTGAAATGCTTTCCTGTATATGACCAAAATAAGACCCGAAAAGAATAACCAAATTTCATCTAGTTCAACTTTGCATACCTAACAAATACCAGCAATGGTATCGAGCCAGTGCTATAGACAATAAAAATAACCCTTTGTGAATGTAATGAGTCCGAAGTTCTTCTGTGCATGTATGTATAAAAGTTATCACAAAGAGCATATGATATGGTAGAATGAAAAATTACATAGAGAAAAAAAGGCAAGTAAAAAGATCAGCGTAGGGATTAAACGATGGCAGCATAATTGATCATAATTTTATTGAGATATTCAATTTGATTAGAATGCCTCGTGATTACTTCCAGCTGATTAAAAGGACGGGTATTTAAGAAACATACATGTCATGTAATTATTAAAATATAAAACAATCAGCGTTGAAGATTTTGAATTTAGCGAATAAGTCCAGCAATGAAGATGAACACTCTATTGCTACAAATGTAAAGTCTAGCGCTTAATATACTTTTAAATATCAAACACTATAGTGATATAAAGTCAACTGCTGAAAATATCCGATGGACCTCATATCTGCAGCGAAATTCCAGCGCAGTACTTTATATCTTCAGCTTTGCTTTTACATTTCCAGTGCTGGACTGTATATGTTTGCAGCGCTTAACTTTTAGTGTGCTTAACTTTATATCCTTTTATTAAAGGGTTAACATATGAATATGGTTGGAGGGACGAAATTTCTTCCAAAAAATAATTATTTAATACCAGTGACTGCGACATTAATCATCAACCCAAAAATATATATAAGTTTCATTGCAATCAAATTCAGGATACTCGAGTAACTTGCATGTTTCATTTTTTTTTATAAGTAACGGATATCTTAACCTACGACCAATTGACTCCAAAATGAATAAGCTCTTTCTCCTTCCCTGTATCTTTCATGTGTACAAGTTTTATTTCAATCAAGGGGTACTAAAGTTATCATCAAGAAATCGTTTGTTTCGGAAACACAGATAGGTGGACAAAGCAATTACTATATGCCAATGATTTTTTTCAGAGGGTCATAATAAGGCTTGAACTCCATAATTTTATTGACCAATTGTAAACGAGTTACATTTTTGACAAGACACTTTGGTCGAAAAGCTGTGTGCTAAATCAAATTTTACAGCTGTAATAGAAAAACAATAACACCAATATATATAAAATAAATAATGGTCACAAGAATACCTTTAAATCCTGCACTTCATACTTAGTGGGGCAGACCAAAACAAAACACACGATACCAAAGATAATTATAACTTGTCTCATATCTGTACCGCCCAGATCTGATTATAGATAAAAAAAAAAAAAATATGAATGAAGCGTTATCTTATCAAACTTTTCGATTAATGTATTGGCATTGCAGATATATGAAGAGTAATGAAGGATGCACTGCATGCACCCTACAAGATGCTTATACGTGTTGAAAAAGCACTTAATACAAATATTTTAGATTGCATATTTCAGCAAGATTTTGTGAAATTTACACTATCAGATTTATGGTATTTCACTAACAAGCTTAAAAAATGATGCGTCTGCGTTGGGAAGATTTTATTTTTGAGTGGCGTTAGAGTTCGTGAAGGTTGATGTGAGACTTTTGCGAGTTCGTGAAGGTTGATGTGAGACTTTTGTGAGTTCGTGAAGGTTGATGTGAGACTTTTGCGAGTTCGTGTAGGTTGATGTGAGACTTTTGCGAGTTCGTGAAGGTTGATGTGAGACTTTTGCGAGTTCGTGAAGGTTGATGTGAGACTTTTGCGAATTCGTGAAGGTTAATACTTTATCACAAATCATTACTTATGTGTAAGGCAAAACATGGCTTAGCTCCAGAATATATGTCCAGTCTTATTGTATCAGCTTCTGCAAACCAAAAATATAATACGAGATTTTCATAATGCCAAAATACAGTATCAGAATTTAAACATAAATACAAATCTATGTACTTTTAACATTACCATCATATTTGTACTGAAATGCCATATCATAATTGTTCGTGAAGGTTAATGTGAGACTTTTGCGAGTTCGTGAAGGTTAATGTGAGACTTTTGCGAGTTCGTGAAGGTTGATGTGAGACTTTTGCGAGTTCGTGAAGGTTTATATGAGACTTTGATTTCATATTGGTTATTTTTAGTTACCGAGTGTTTTTCGAATGCTGCTTTCCTAGTGAATTCCATTCTCCTTTTATTTGCTATAAACTGCAGTCGTAAAATAAACCTTTACATGATAAAAAAAAAATAACGTGAAAGACGTTGTATGTTTATTATCTTTAGATTCTTTTTATATACTACCCATTTATTCTAAAACCTGTTGTTGGCATGATACGGGGTTCTCGTATATTTTATGATGATATGATACTAAACCCCTAATGGAAGGGATTGTAAAATTAAGAATGGAAATTGGGAATGTGTAAAAGAGACAACATCCCGACCAAAGAGCATAAATTAGTGCTTGGTTTTCATACGAGGAATAATACATTAACTTTCAATCAGTTTAAATGATGTCAGGAGATGGCATGTCAGCAACTGCTAGTAGTCCTTTATTAATCTAAGTATCATTGTCAATTTGCTTAGTTTCTTCTGTTATCTATTCTTAAATATGATTCGAACTTCTGTTAAATTGAGTTTTACTGTGCGTATTGCTGTGTTTTTGTTTATTCTAGACCGGTTTCATGTACTAGGTAGAGTTGAGATCTCACAAAACATATTTATTTTTCTTTTGCGCCTGTACCCAGTCAGAAGCCTGTGGCCTTCGTTAGTCTTGTATGTTTTTTTTTCTCTCTCGTTTAAGTTCACATATGTTTCGAAGGTAAGTGTAATGTCCATTTTTACCTAACTAGTACACATTTGTGTTTAGGGGCCATCATTATTATATGACTGTAGTCTGTGCAAATTTATTTCATCTTATCAAAGATTTGAAATCCTTGATCGTATTATCACCACTCATTGCAAACCTTAATAGAAATATAAAAATATAATTCAAATGCAAAATTATAAGTGTTGAACTTCCTTATTCACGCTCGTGCAAAGTTTCAGACACTAGTATGTTTGTCATTACTTTTTATCACTTGAATTGCAACATCGTTTCTTGTTGATTTGTAAGACAAAATCAATTATTTAAATATTCTATCCAAACCTATGAATGTGCTTTCTTTTATCGGACCAATTGGAAATAGGCAGCATTCAAGGGTTCAACCTTCGTGTTAGTGTTTTTGTCTTGGCGTTTGAGAGCATGCACATTAAAGTTCTTTCGTTGACAAAAAAAACGACATATCATTTTACCACCCAATGACACAAGCTTATCTATTTGAAGTGCTTGACACCTTGAGCTGAAAAATGTATGCTGAATTGCTTTTGACATTTCTAATACCTGTTTGATTCTGTTTGATTGAGTCAATGCCTTTTTAATAATTTCTAGATAAACTTTCGACCGCCAGGTTCTATTTATCTTCAGATTACGTAAAAGATAACTTTACTTATAATTCAACAATCATAAATTTTACAAAAATCTTACAGAGATAAGTGGAAAGATCAATGTTAACAATCTTTTAATAGTAGAATCTATTTATCGCAGCAAGTCTTCCATCCAAAATAGAATATTTGAAATGAAATAAGAATTTGTAAAAATTGTTTATCTGTATTCAAACGATGTGTGATTAAGTATGTTTCTTCTTTTACAGGAATTTTCAGCTCTATTTTTGTTTTCAACAGTTTTTCTTAATTGAAAAAAAGACGAACTTGAGTGAAGCTGACTAATATACTTAATATACATCCGAAGCAAATATGGGTTTGCCTTAGTTTCCGTGAAGTTCGAATATCTATAGCTTACTTTGATTTACACAAAGAATGTCTTCATTTTTATGAATGACTTACTTGGTACATTATTTTATGAATGGCATAATTCGATTAACTTTAATACAATGCAGAAACATTTCTTAATTGACTCGTATCTTTTAACTACATATAAAGTTTTTTTCTTCGGAAAAGAACACTGAATGAAAAAATAATAATAAAGATAAAGGAGCCTGTATTACATATCTTGAACGTATTCATAACGTTGTACTTTAAATGTAAAATGTTATATTTCATGGACGTATCAAATATTATCAGATTGTATAAACGATTCTTTGTTAAATCTGACTTCATACGCACTCTGTCTTCTATTCTAGTGTCTATAGGTCAAGCTATTTGTCAGTCAACTTCCATGAAGGGGCATTCCTTTACCGCAGTGGGTGTAGGCCAAACTTTAACTAAAAGCTTACTCGCTTGGATAATTTTAATATAAATGAATCTGCGTTTTATCTGCAATTGACAATGGTTCGAGTGTTTGGAATAGGATGTTTAAACGTAAAGAGAAAAGTATTTGACTAATAAGCTATCTATTGGCTGCGTTAAGATCCACCCTCTTTTCTATTGAAGATGAGATCATTAATTGAGTGTTCTTATCATTCATAGGGATTAAGAATCAATAGATTCTAAAATTGAAATTAAGTGTAATTATAATGGAGACCAATAACGTTGATGTTACGAAAAATTGTGAACTGTTGGAATTATTATTATTAATTTAAGGCGATATGAAATAGTTTTAAAGTGGAACAAGTAACAAAATACGGTGAATTCGTTAGTTTAGTATCACCATGTAGAATAGGAAATTTAGCTTTATATTACATACATATAGAATTCAGTGGTTTTTTTTTACTATGTGAGACGATGGAATATGTAACAAATTACTTACTAACTACTACTAGTAAAAGAAAACAAACCGCATTGTGTTTAAAATAGTTACATTTATTTGAAATCCTGTCAACTGAGAAGAAGGGAGGACAAGAAATGCACTATTATCACTTAAAAGTTATGTTTGACCTCATAATCAATTTCTGACAAATATTACAAAAGTAAAGATGTTATCATGGAGTAAATGTGAAGCTCTACAGCATTATTTTATATACATATAGAGATTTATATTTTGAAATATGACCGTCTAATTTATTTCATATCAGTTTTAAATGGTGTAGTTTTGAATAGAATTATTTAAAGTTTAAGTCAGATTTGATCAATTTTTCTGATATGGTGGGAATTGAAGCATTTTTAAAATGTTTGATAGTATCTGTGTTGCCGTGTGTAATATCAGGATGCATATATCTGCTGAACGGGTGGACACCAGTTTCCGTATATGATAGAACTGCACTTGCAGAAATTGTGGTTTCCGGAACCGTTTTACAAACATTCAAAGAAATTAGAACAAAATCAGAAACATATGAATCAAAAATAAAAATAAAGCAAATATACAAAGGTAAACACATGTTAGAAACAGCAACTAGTATAGATGATTTAAGTACATTTATGATAGGGAATTTTGGGGACAAGAAAATGTGCTATTCTGATGTCTCAACAGGTGAAAGCTACATTTTTTTCCTGACCGTATATAAAAATCGTCTTTCTGCAAAGTATGATGATTTCTTTGGTGCCGTTGTGGAAGATACTTGGTACACTGAAGATGAAGTTTATAAGCAAATAGGTAAGATTCATAAGAATGGTAATAGGTTTACGACCAATATCCCCTCAATATATATATTTTTTTCAAATATGGGTCATTTTTTTTTAGATAAATGTTTACTAAAATACTAAGTTTCACAGTTTTATTTGTGTGTGTATTTTATTTCTAACAAAATTATCGCGTATGCATGTATAAACACTTGACACAGTAGTCATTAAAAAAACATTTGATATTATATATGATGATAAAAAATAAATTGGAAGAAAAACTTCATTTTGGTCTACGTTGACTTTTCAAGGCATATTATCCTAAAACAAGTAAATCTGTAATATAATATCAAAATTATCCACAACAACAATGTTTCGCAATGATAAATTAATAATAACTAGGTATTTATGAAACCAATGAAATATAGTCAAACAATTCATTGAGTTTCTTTAAGATTAAAAATTACAGTAAATTTTAACAACTTTCTGATTCTAAGCCTGTGTGTGAAACAAATACAGGGGAAAATGATCCTGCCTCCTAAGCTCTGAATTATGGCTGTCCTGGATATGGAAAGTGGAGGGTGAATGTAGTACATAGACTTCCAATTGTCTATGAAAGCTACTATTTGCAAGTATAAACACAAAAACACATAAAAATTGACCCTGCCTCCTTAGCTCTGAATTCTGACTGTCCTGGATATGGAAAGTGGAGGGTGAATGTAGTACATAGACTTCCAATTGTCTATGAAAGCTACTATTTGCAAGTATAAACACAAAAACATATAAAAAAAACCGGCAATGATTCAGAATACACATCTCTATATTTAAGAGTTCATTTATTACTCTTATATTACATTACCCTTGACTGTCTAGGTTTACAGACATTAAAAAAGGGAAAAATAATGTTTAAAGTCACCAGTAAAAAATGAATTGAAATAAGAGTAGAAAACTGATAAGGTATTATTTTTATAATATATCTCAAAAATGTGAGATACACATAAATAACTGTAAAAATTGTGATTTATTTGTGCACGAATTTTTTTTTATAAAGTTCAAGAAACTACAAAAAAAATGTTAGAAAAAGCAGTTTACAGTTCAAACAGGACTTTCAGATTTATTGTGTTTATTTCTTTTGCTATCATCAAGATCTGTCTGACATGCTAGTTTAATTCAATAAAATATCTATAAAAATCATTTGGACGTTGATTGGTGTTGAAATAATATTTTATATAATTGGGTTCGCATCGATCGCTTAAACTGTACGTAAAGTTTATCACATCAATGAAGATCCATAACATTCCGGCTATTATCGGCAATGTCAAGGTCTTTCAATTATTCAATCTAATTGAAAATGAGTTTTAGTCCAAAGAAGCATTTTAAAATATGAATGGATGCATTTTGTATATTTAAAAGTCAACAAAAATGTATATAAAATTAAATAGGTAACCCATTCAGACACATATCTTGTATTAAAACCTTCACTATAATCTTTGATTAAGTTTATTTATTAATTGATGTTTGCCTAATGTCCAGTGGCAAGTATTAAGTGCAGAATACTTGGAAGTGAATACATATTAAAACTGTTAATACAGTTAGGCTCTCTTATTATCAATCGGAATGAAGAGTTGGTTAATCGTGATTCCACTGGAACCAAAAAAAACAACACCATTTGTATTATGCTACCCAATCAGCAACATACGATATATCAATTGCAAAAAAAGTTGAGCTGAATGACAAGCACCTATATCATTTTAAGAAAATCATTTAAAGTTTTTATCATTTTATATTTCAGGGTTTTCGTGTGCTTAAAATGAATGCAATTTCCTCAAGTTTAAAAAAAATATTTTATGACCAAAAAATAGAGTCTACTGACAGCAAGCTATATCATTTAAATTGAAGAAACATCGTTTAGATTTTTGTTACTGCGAGTTTTTTTTTGTTTGTATGTTTTGAATTTCTATTTTGCTCTTTTTCCAAGTTTAAATATAGGTAATCAACCTTTTAATAGAACAAAAATTGGAGGTAAGAAGCAAATAAAAAAAAAATACTGCCACAATAGAATAAATCTATGACTTGAAATTAGTTTTTTATATAGTGTGTATTAATTCATGCATATTTAGTGAAATTATCTAAATTTAATGAAAATTTTATTTGAAGCTAGAACAAAGCTTCGTGCCCCTCTTTTATTTGGTTGAAAGTATTTCATAAATATTCAGGATAGGAACATATTAACAAAAACTCCATACAACAGGCTCTGCAAAATGGGTTTGTCAAGATCAGGGCCAGGAATTTTAACAGCTAGAGGAACATGTGGAAATAAGAAAGGCAATAAACCCTCAAAGAATTCTTGCAAGTGTTGTTTAAAGTTCAGTGTGAAACTTTCCTACTTAAAAACTGAATTATCGGAAGTACACACCATTCCAAACGGACGTGTATATATTCGTTTCGAAGGGACTGGAATTGGTCCGAAACGCAACATATAGCCAAAAAAAATTGTATTAACTTCATTACGAAATAATTTCAAGTAAGGCACCAAATTGTCTTTAACAATGTACGTATAAGCGCCGACATCCGATTCATCATGCCATATCAAACTTCATATTTCCTTGATTTAAGAACAAGTTAGGACCAAATTGAAACAAAAAAGGGGTGGCCAAATATCTACGTTATTTATTCAATTCCTTAACATACAATAAACCACATACGACAATCGCCGGAGAGACTCTTCATAGTAATATGCACATTTTGGAAATGTTTTATAATTTCGTACGTATAAATAAATTATATGAATTTTAACAAGAAAAAGACTTCTTTTACGAGATGTTAAAATATGCTAAAGAAATTTTGTAGATCTATTTTTCTTTTTCACAGTAAAGATGATATTACGCCCAAAGTTCCGAATCACAGGAAAAAAATGTAAACAAACGATCTGATCATATAGCAAAAAGCATATCTATAATCAGTTAAATAAGTCCAAAGTATTTCATTCAGTAATTATAAGAATGAGAAATAGTATACTGAAGAGCATAAACAAAACATGAATGGACATTTCAACACGTTTTAAAAAATCAATTGGTTAAATACTAGGCCTGCCATAAAGGTTAAAGGCTATAATCAGTTGTTGACACTGGTCAGATTTTATCACTGGGGTGTAATGTATACTTTTGTAGTCCCATTTAAGAGTGCACATGAATTGCGTTTCGACTATTTGTAAAAATAAATAAAAATGTTATTTTTTGGCTTGTGTTGTGGTTCTTGGACCTGAATTTTGCAATCTTGATAGAACAAAATAGTATGCGTCAATGACCTGTACATTTTCATCGTTGTAAATTAGACCGTTAATTTTATCGTTTGAATTGTTTTAAATAATTTATGATGGGGCCTTTTATACATATATAGACGACTTTACAATATGAATTTTCTCATTGATGAGGGCCATCTGGTGGCCTATTGTTGCTTACCACCACTTCATTTTAACTCTGGTGGATTTCATTGGGAATCACAACATCTCTTCGTTTTCATATATTGTAGTTTCGTCCAGGCAACACTATTATGTATCGCGAATTTTTTTTTTATCGTATTGATTTTCAAAAACTACAGCATTAAGTACTATAGTATCTTATTAGATTTAAAAATAAAAGCTATGTGACTGCATAAAAATAGTACTTTGAATTTCCTTTCTTGTTTTTCTTTCTTTCTTATTATGATTGTTTATTTCTAAAATGTATTAACTATACAGGCTGTTTAATATGAACAAAGTTAGGCGCTACATTTTGCTCTATCTGTACGATGTAAATTTAGAATCGCGAACGGGGATGCATGGGTTGACTATTTATTGATACAAGTAATACTTGTTAAAAATTCTGAAAGAAGTATTGAAAAAGAAGAAAACAACATGAATGAATTGTATTATATTTTTTATAAAAATACGCATAAACGGAGGACAATTATTTATTGTTATTTTATAATAGCATTTGAAACTTAGGTACATGTAAATATTTACTTAGATTTTTGGGCGTAATGATATGATAAAAAAAATTCCATGCAATAATTAATGGCATTTTATTAGCAAAAAGAGCTATGTTCATGTACATTTGATCAAGGAGGTTATATAAAGAAATGTTATGCGACATGACAGAAGAAGTCATTATTGCATTATAAAACTTGTATTTTTTTTCAGTTACAGACATATGAAAGTCTCAATCTTTTTTTTAAATTTGTATTTTTCTCTGTTTGAGTATCTTACAGTGCGGGGATACAAGATTTTGTCAATTGTTTTAATTTACTAATTGAATTAACTAAGTTGTAAACTTTAGTTTCATCTATTCACGTAATGTATCAAAAGCTTGTTCATAAAACGACATTTGTATTGCATTTTTCTGAAAACAGTCTTTGAAAAAAGTTCTTTGAGGCAAAATTTGGCAAAATAATGTTTTAGTTATGTCTCAAAATAGTGTCTTCATCCGCAATGTAACAGAACCGCAGACCATTTGGATTTTTTTTTTATCGTAAATAGTATGACTTTTCAAAATTTGTTTAAGCATGTTAAATAAATCATGTGAGAAATAGATATATATCTATATTGACCAAATCGTGTCTAGTTCTTCTATCTTTTTACGTTGTATTTATCCGATATATAAAAAAAACACCAATAAACAACCACTCAATAACAGGCTCCTGACCTGGGAAAGGTACATGCATATTGTGTCGGAGTTGAACTTGTAAGCGGCGCACAACCCTATCCGTAATATAGGAAAGTGGTGTAGCAGTACAATATTTCCGGAAACTTCAAAAATCAAGCTTAAATGCTGTGTCCATACTTGCCCAAACTGTTCAGGGTTCATTCTCTGCAGTCGTATCAAGATGCGCCCTGCATTTTTTAAAATTTGTATTCATTATAATTTAAAGTCTTTTTCAAATCCAATATAACAATTGGCTACCAAATATGTAAAGCTTAAAATTGAATTATATGTTATTCTTTCAATCTGTTAAATTATACAAAAGGTTGAATATATATATATATTAAGCTAATATTGATACTCGAAACGAACACGAGACAACCAAAATGGACTCCCTTGGAAAACTCTTTTATCATCTATTTTTTGTCTTCATTTCTGAAGAATTCTAAAACATAAAAATAAGATACCCAAGGGTGCAACGCGCGACAATTTAAGACGATTTCTTCATGATTTAAAATTCCACAGAACAGTTTATGTTTGATATAATAACATATGATTTTATAAAAGCGGTAGTTACTGAACGATTTTTATTTGAAATAAATTGGAAATAAATCGCCTGGGTGTAATTAATTGCTGGTATTGGACGTCCTTTTTTGTTCGATAAAGTGTATAACTATGAAAACTTTTATAAAAAAATTCTTCGGGAAACTAGTATTTTGAATAATGCACAACAAAGGACCGCAGTTAATAACCATGTTCTGCGGTTAATACCAATAGTCCGCAGTTAATAACTATCCTAGAGTTACGGAGTAATTATAGGGCGGTGTTAAATCGACTATACATCTCCACTTTAACAATCCTTACCCGTCTATTCCATCACAGTTTCACGCCGTGTTTTGTCTTCATTTGACTTTAATAGGCTGTATCAACTATAAAAGTTTCCAATTTGTCAAAATGAATGCTCAAGTATCCCCAACAATGCATTTCGAAGGAGATTAATTTACTCCCTTTCATTCCACAGTGATGAGTGTCAAGACTGCAAACCCCCCTTTCTGTTTTTGTTTACAAAATATAATTGATCAATTCACTGTTATTTCAGAAGATGGATTCAATTATATTTTGGAATTATATTAGAGTGCAATTCTTTGATATAAATTTTTCGGTAAATGGTAATTGTGTCTGACATAAAGGCAAACTAAAATTTGATACACTTATATACAGACGTCATTATTAGCCGTTCCATATCAGGACCGGTTTACCACTTTATTGTTCATTCCTTTTACTGTGATAGGGTAATTCAACAAATTTATCATCATGCTATTTCTCCACGATAGTCCAGTCAACATTGGATTAGACCAAAAACCGATGACTTTTCGTAGTATAAAATTGAGAATGGAAATGGGGAATGTGCCAAAGAGACAACAACCCGACCATAGAGCAGACAACAGCAGAAGGTCACCAACAGGTCTTCAATGCAACGAGAAATTCTCGCACCCGGAGGCGTCCTTCAGCTGGCCCCTAAACAAATATATACTGGTTCAGAGATAATGAACAGACTAACAAAGGCCAGAGGCTCCTGACTTGGGACAGGCGCAAAAATGCGTCGGGGTTAAACATGTTTGTGAGATCTCAACCCTCCCCCTATACCTCTAGCCAATGCAGAAAAGAAAACACATAACAATACGCACATTAAAATTCAGTTCAAGAGAAGTCCGAGTCTGATGTCAGAAGATGTAACCAAAGAAAATAAACAAAATGACAATAATACATAAATAACATCAGAATACTAGCAGTTAACTGACATGCCAGCTCCGGACCTCAATTAAACTGATAGAAAAATTATGTCTTCATCATATGAATATCAGGCACAATCCTCCCCGTGAGGGGTTTAGTGTTATACCATCATAACATATGTTGACTTTGAATCCCAATAGTGACGCTAAAAGTATTGCTTCGAACTAACATATTGTATTAAAGAGAAGAGAGAATTTTTTTTTTGTTATTTGAAAATAGAAAAAACATTTTTCTCATAGTGATGAATTGATATTTACACGGTTCATGTATTATAAGTTGCACAAGTAGTACCAATTGGAATACCGCCTACCAAATCACATTTTCCCTTATGCTCAGAAGACAAGTATAGACAACTATTTATGAGGACTGATGATGTTAAAAAATACTGATCTATACCAAAATATGAACGTTTGAACAAAAAGCCATCTTGGTCCAAAGTACGGTAGAATTTTGTAAATAATATCTTATTTAATTATGAAATAAATCTTATACATATACAAGACTCTTTGAAAGTTCACGAGATCACATTGTTGAAATTCACACCAATATGTGAATCATAACAGATTGATTCTGGAACATCCCGAGTACACAAAATATTCTTTGATCTCCCTGACAGGACAGCAGTAAATCCCACTGTCGTCTGCAGAGTAATGCTCCCTTATTGATTTAAGTTCTGTAAATATTTAAACAATATCATAACTATAATTCGAGACAAGTTGTCATTTGTAAACAAATATTTATGTAAAGATTGGATTATTAAACAATCCTAAGTGTAATATTTGACGTTCGATCACTTCCGAGATCTCGATACAGAGGTATTTCGCAATTCGCTGATCAAGAATCCGTGGTAACAATCTAGTAATTGGTTGAATTAATTAACATTGGTAGGTGCTTTTTTAACCAAACGCAACGTTTTGGTGTTCGCTTTTGAAAATATTATCAAAAATTAAATCTTAAATAGTAAATGAACACTCAAATATCGCAACAAACTCTAGTTATCATCGAAAATGTAGCTAAGCAGACTTTCAGTCCATTCTTTCTTAAAATCAGAAGACAGTATGGTATGATTACCAATGAGACACCTATTCATCAAAGTTCAAACGAAGTGGACGTAAGCAATTATAGGCAACTGTACGAACTATGAGGGGAAAAAAAGCATTCCGTATAATCGGTTTTAGTTGGTTCAATATACTAACTCGAAGAGTCCATTTAGCTACATTTTATATGGTTTGCTCACATTAAAAATCATTATTCCGATATTCTGTTGAGCAACATGTACGAAGAAAGAACTATTCATGTACATGTATGAATAGCCATCATACCTCTACTAAACTATCATAAAGATATAATATTATAGTTTTTGAGAGTGCTATTGATTTAAAAGAGTTGTGTATAAAGTTACCTGATGAAAGACCAAGGGGACGTCTGACCAAAATCAATAAGACAGCAACCTCAAAACATAGTCAACCAAAATCTTAAAACAAATATGAATGCGGGGGGGGGGTAAGTTTTAGGACTTTTCATTAGACCTAATTTCATTATATTTGGGATGGTCAACAACATTGAAGTAAAATCGTTTATATATACCCATTTAAAGTTCACTTCCCGCAATGCATTCGTTGCAACCACTGTATAGATCCGGGGCTCTTATTATATTTAAAAATATGTTTAATTTATTCATTGTTCATTTTCCAGCTTTAACTCGGCGTCAACGTTTAACTCCCGTATTATTGACTCTTTCAGTGTATGATTAATCATCTTCAGTTTTATTTATCTTTCTTCCGGATTAAACCGTAACATAGTTTAAAAGGTGATGAAATATGGTAAATATTAATCAAAAATCAAAAACCTCATTTAATTTTATAAAGTACTTAACTCTTGCGAAGTGATTCACAATCAATAAACGTTCATGTATTAATTAGAATTCACGACAGACGCGTGTCGAATTACTCTTAAGTAAACTATTGCTACGGTCTTCTTTGATGTATTCATCCGCCAACTGCAAGAGTCTTCTTACATTTTTCACGCTTTCATTTATGTGTAAATAAATATAGCCAAACAATTTTATCTAAATCTTATATAATTCAAATCTAATATCAAATTAAAAATGATCAAAGAAAACACTTCGAGTTATCTTCAGAAAAATGAAGACATGCTTAACAATTTATTTCTAATTTGCATAAATTTAAACAAGCGAGAATTTGAAGTGAAAATTGATAAATAAAATCGGCAGAGCAGACAAAAACTTTGAATGGTGTGAGACGGTCATTGCTAGAAATCAATCATAGCACAGTAATGATACAAATATTTCATACGTTTTTATAAGATTTAAATCGAGGCTATTTAACTATATAAACTTCTTTAATGAAACAGCTTGACAGTGTAATAGGGGAATTTATGATAAAAAGAAAATCAATTCAGAACAATAACTGAAAATATTTAGTTAAGTTAAAACCATCCTTCTCCGAAAAGTCATTCGCGTTTCTCAGTAAGATTTAGAAAAAAGGGATAGCTGTAAAACTGGAAGATATGTAGCGGTTTTCTTTAAAGGAACTTTGTTTGATTTCAACAAAAATTGAATGTATGGGGTTCATTGATATGCTGAATCTAACCAATTATTATATTTTTGAAAGTTTGGCCCCGTTATCAAATTGGTCCACATTGAGGTCTATAGGGTCCAAAATTCAACTTTATTTGATTTCATCTAAAATTGAATTCTTGGGTTCTTTGATATGCTGAATCTAACCATGTACTTAGATTTTGGATATTGGACCATAAAAGGTAAATGTCCAATTTAACTGTATCTGATATCGCTTAAAAGCTCCGCCCACTACCGGACTGAGTATTGTATGAACCTGCGTGACCTCAGAATGTGTATTGCAATCGCATTCCAATGACGTATTAATTGCGAATTAACGAGTACTTTTACGCGTTCTATTTGTTTTTAAACATTTCTTTAGAGCAATAACAATCACACCAATTTCCTGATAACATACACACATGAACAGCTGAGCAGTATTTTTTACGATGACAACTATCGATTTCAAAACTTGAATGTGTAGTCAATTTCAACATGCATGTTTAGTGAATGTCGAGTCTGAAGCGTAGGACAACTCGTACACTCCTGTTTCAAAGTGGACAATATTTTGTTATTTATTTTTACTGTTGAAAATAGTTGTTATGTTAAAATAGATAATTATTCACCTTTGAGCGATGTATTACTGTTGACCATTCGAGATTCTTTTTTTGCGAACCCGTCTTCAGCTGAATGTGTGATTACTGCATCGTATTACTACACGGGCCTCAAGGGATTTCAAATCGAAAATAGAATGAAATTCAAAACAGTGTGGCTGTGGCCAACTGGGAAAATTTACGTGAACGTGTGTCTGTAACGACCACTGTTAACGACGTACCTACGATAGACATTTAAACTGTGGGGTCACCAAAGGTTTCTTAACGCCTTTAATTATAAAATAATTCGAAAAATTAATCAGGAATAACCTTTATGTTTTGATTTATACAATTGATATAAATCAAAACATCGTGTTATTCCTGATTAATTTTTCGAAATACTTTATTAAGGTGTTGATACCTTTGGTGACCCCATAGTTTAAGTGTCTTTAAAAAGTTCACAGTGAGCAATGGTCGTTACATACAAACGTTCACCTAAATTGTCCCAGTCAATGGATGAATTTAATGTGTCAATCAATGGACACAGCCACACTGTTTTGAATTTCATTCTAAATGCAAAACATATGTTTTTGTGTCTTTCAAAACACAAATAATATTCAGAATTAATTGCAGGATAAAGACAATAACTGCTTAGTGTCTTTAAATATCAGCTGTATTTGCACTCGACTCGAAACAGGTGTAGTAGCTCGCTAAAAGCTCGCATACACCTTGTTTCCTAGCCTCGTACAAATACAGCTGATATTTGAAGACCCTAAACAGTTATTGTCTATAAAACCGTGGAAAAGTAGAATGCGTTTGGAACAACAATATCAACAGGATATCATCAGACACATTTATGAGATGAACAATGTTTTACTGTTGTTCTTCATATTGTTAATTCGTGAAAAGTCTGCTGGAAAATTAAAAAAAAAACAAGTTATCTAGCTATCGGATCTTAACGTCATCTTGTACGATACTGTACGATACTCATTGGTAACTACGTCATGTCGCAAAAGGCATATATATTTAACAAAACAACTGTGGTCTGATTTATTTCACCATAGTTAAAAATCCGCATATTTAGATACTTTTGACTGATCTTTAAGCTCTGCTTCAGGTAATGTCCCAAAATATAAATATCATAACGCGGACATATTTTCGGTTTTTCGTAATGCCTAATTTGCTACGTTTAATCCCTTCCCAGACTAGCTTATCACTAAATATTAATAATAGTTTAGTTCATGTAATATTACTCTTAATAATCTATCAGACGAATTTAATAAGATGGTGGTGTGAATTGGCGACAAAATTATGATTGAGAGAATGAAAGCGCTGCAAGCCAACGTATTACGTTAAAGGCCCACCCGTCAGTTGGTATCGTTATGAACGCATCATCGATCTTTTCGAATGGAGGCGAGAAAAGTCATAAGGATATATGATTTTCTTTTTATATAGGCTTACACAGCATGAATAAAACTCTTAAGTATACTTAAATATAATGGATTGTTTAGTGTTATTTTTTATGCGGTGATAAGAGTTAAATTGGAAAATGTATTAGCTTTTTGAAAAGATTTCTTTTGAATTAAATGACAATCTTATCAATTCAATAAAAATGTTGAAGATCTTCCGACAGTTTTCTCAATTGGTAAATATTTGAATGAGGACAAAAATTAATACAGTACTATTTAACGGTATTCAAACAATTTCAAAGGTTATCGATAAAATTGTTCTTTTTAGAAGTTTGTTTATCTACCGATAGCTTTCCTTGTTGAAATTACTTTTTAAAACACTTTATGTAACAGAAAGTAGAATTAAGTGCACACTTTAAAGACTGTCATACTGCACTCCGAACAATAACTCTAAACTGCATTAATTTCTTTTAAATAATAAGTTAACCAAAAGACATTATCGGAGTATATTAATGTACACTTACTGAAAAGAAATTTAAGTTTTCATTTACTTTGTTTCTTAAAAAAAAAGTTCAGATATTCAACCGTGTCTTTATTTCCCTTTGACGAGTTCGTTTCGAATTCACGCCGTACGGTTAAGCGTGAAGTGATGTGAACCCGAAACACATACGAACATGATACCCAAATAAAATAGTGATTTGGACTCTGGACTCTTGGTAAATGGTTGTCTTATTGGCAATTACACCACAATATATACACGATTAAGTTCGTTTCCTGTTAGTTTTTAAGGTAAATTTCGTTACTTTTAAAAAAAAAGTAAAATTCCAGCATCTTTTTTTCAAACTTGCCTCGCGTGAAAACAACTATTAGAAACTGAATCTTGTTGTACTATAATGTTGATTTCCCACGATAAAGATGTCATGAGTTTTCTTCAACTGACAAAAATGCACAATAACAATAGGATGAGTGTAGAATTTCTACATATTGAAACAAAACCCAGTACCCAACAGACCTCCAGTGACGAGTTTGTCAGGTTTAGAGTTAAATGTCGTTTACTTATTGACTCAGGTTTTTATTCAGTATTATTAAACTATCATATTAATGAGAGGGGCGTCATTAAGGGTTCTTATGTCAAAGCTATCATACAAAATAAATAACCGTATCATTTAGTAAGTACTAAATCAATCAACCTCAACTTTTCTTTTGAGGGGCAAAGAGAGTCTTGGTCTTGGTCTGAACATGATCATGACATCTACTGTCCACAAATCATATATAGGTGACAGAACAAGAGCAGGTGGAAGGTCGGGATGGTATGTTGTAGGGGATTATTTTTTCTCCAACTTTTCATGCCACATATCCAATTAAGTAAGACATCACGTGACTTTGGTGACATAGGAAAGCCGCCATTTTGTGTTGTATTAGCCTGATAGCCTAAAAAAGGAACGTATTAATGGTTGCATGTTATTTTTATTAACTTCTGTTCGTTAAATACAGTACCCCTCCCCACATCGCATTTCTTTCTTTGCGCATTTAATTTGTAGTATACGGAAACATTAAAAACATCTATCAACGAACTTTTAAACTAACCACATTGTATCGTTCCTCTTTGTCCTCTTAGAATGACTGATTCAAGTCCTTTACAAAGCTGAGACATTACTGCACAAATTGCTTACTTACATAATTCACAAGTTTAAGAGAAACCTTTCTTTCAAAATAATGCATAATATTCGTTATGAAAAGGTTTTGGAAATTTTTCTCGAAGTTCAACTGAATCATGATAGCTTCGCTAGCCTACGAAAGTTGTTGAACTTTCAGAACTCGTATAAATTAGGTCTCATGCTTCGCAAATGTACATTAATATTAATAATATTTTCCCGTTACAAAAGTCGCATTTTGTAATATTCAAATTTATATGAAATAAATGATAATAAGACATGGATGTTTGATAGCAGTTTTGCTCTTTGTCAGAAATTAAATAAGCATCTCAAATTTGTATCGCTATTAACATTTATAAATCGTTATCGGAGTCAAGAAGAGTTCTTTATCTCTTGAGGAATCTTAATTCTTTCTACCCGAGCAATATTTTACATCGTAAAAAATATTTTTAAAGAAATTTTCTTTAAAGGGTATTAATTTTCACTGCACTTTTTCCGCAAGTGTTCTATAATTGTAATTTATTAGAAGAGTATTTTCACTTGCACGTTGAATTTTATGTGAAATAAAATGTATGAAAACGATGAAATTTCGGAATAATTGCTGCAATTTAACATGTAAATAAATCAGGACGAGACGGTTGTTTGCACAAATTTAATTAAAATGATAAACAGAAATTTCAGTTTTAAATGATTTAGCCGTTTTGTCAATATTTAATGAAATAAAACAGGATGGCGGTGACGAATTGAAAATAAGAAAAAAAATAAATTAGTCAAATGTAGTCTAGGGTAAAGAATAAACAACATATAGAGGAAATGCCATATCTAAGTTAATGTTTTATGTAATTGGTTAATTGTAAAAGTGAAATATACAATCAAATCCACAATCAAGGTTATGGGAGGAGGTGTACTGTACTTAAATAGACCAGTCTTCAATAGTTCAAAAAGTAAAATCACAAACATACCAAACGCCGAGGAAAATTCAATACGGAAAGTCCTTAATCAAATGGCAAAATTATAAGCTCAAACACATTAAACGAATGGATAACAACTAGTATGAAATTCAAAACAGTGTAGCTGTGGCCATTGATTGACCCATCAAAATCATCCATTGACTGGGACAATTTACGTGAACGTTTGTCTGTAACAACCACTGTTCATGACGTACCTACGATAGACATTTAAACTGTGGGGTCACCAAAGGTTTCTTAACGCCTTTAATTAAAAAATAATTCGAAAAATTAATCAGGAATAAACTTTGTGTTTTGATTTATATAATTGATATAAATCAAAATATCGTGTTATTTCTGATTAATTTTTCGAATTACTTTATTTAGGTTTTGAGAACCTTTGGTGACCCCATAGTTTAAGTTTCTTTAAAAAGTACATAGTGAGCATTGGTCGTTACATACAAACGTTCACCTAAATTGTCCCAGTCAATGAATGATTTTAATGTGTCAATCAATGGCCACAGCTACACTGTTTTGAATTTCATACTATCATATTCCTGACTTGGTATAGGTATTTTCTTCTGTAGAAAATGGTGGATTAAACATGGTTTTATAGTTAGCGAAACCCCTCACTTATACGACAGTCGCATACAATTCCATTATATTGACAATTATGTGTGAACAAAACTAACAGACGTAATAGGTAATTAATGTAAAAAATTGGGGTATAGCAGTCAACATTGTGTATAATCTTAATCACTATAAAAACTAACAAATACGTAACACAATAGTAAAAATGACATTAACACAATGACGGGGTGTAACGTACAGAGCCACGTCATTTGTTACAAGAAACACAAAAAGGGACATAAACGCAAACAGTCTCTACAGAAATATGACTTTTATGTCTGTTACTTTACGATGATAAACAGTTGTTCAGTCTAATGTACGATCTTTTCTCATGTAATGAATTTACCTATTACATTGTAGTAAAAACCCGAAGCTAAAACAGATAATCTTCTTCACAAATTATATTTTATATAGAACATGTAGAATGTACCTTGAAAATGACGAAATACTTTTTATATAGAGGTATGGTATTCTATTCTTATTCTGTATGTCTTCGTTAATAGGGTCAAACCTATGACGAATCTTAGAAAATGTAAATATCAAAAGTGTCAAAATGTGGGGAAAAAAAACCTATACCATGCGTTGTATTTTGATAATTTTCGTGGATAGTGAAATCTAAAGCGTGGGTATCATAATAAAGCAATAGCTCATAGAACAACTTGTTAATTTAGAATTATTTAGTTAACAAAAAACTGCATTCAATATGTCGCTCTCAATGATAGCAAATTTATCAAACACGTCAGAAAATAAAACAAATGACGTTTCCTTTCTGTTTTTTTTTTTTTTTAATTACAGCAGTTAAATTCGGGATTGTTTTGTGTTAAAAGATAACAACCTTTAAATTGAAAATAGTTGAATGACAAAGATAGGATAAAACTTCATATGCAAAAGACAAAACATATTCATATTTCTAGGTAAAATTCAAGTATTTAAAACTGCACGTTGTTATGATATGGGTTTTCTAAGTTATATGATACACCAAAAGATAAATGAGAAATGAACGTTAAACATACATCAAAATTATATACATGTATACTATGTTTGTATGTGGGTAGATGTCATGAAATTATACCTCATTCCTATCAAAATCCGTATAAATGGTGTTGACTGATGAACTTAATCCCTTGGTACATTGTAGCGACGGAAAAGTACATAAGTTAAAACCTCATGTTTCTCTTATATTAAATTTTACTGCAATGAAACATAAAAACAATACATCCCTCTGTAATTTTTCTTTGCAAAACAAGTCATGAAAATCAAGAAATAATTCCAAGGCATCATCCTGATAGATGTTCAAGTCAATCAATATCACTGTGCTTAAACGGCTGTGGGTAACTTAAGTTGCCCACAGCCCAAGATGGCGGACTCTAAACTCGTTGATATTTAATTCATACAAAATGTACCTTTTGCGACGTTTTTCATGCAGAATGTAAATATTTATAGGATTATTGAATAAAGAAATGACTAACAATTACCATAAATTTGTTGATATAGAGTTCACTAAAGCGCAAAGTCAACTCTAAAAAATGCATAAGATGTCCGTAACTTTATAGGCCTTATCCTACAATATGACGTGCCGATCCATGTCAATCGACGAAGGCTTAATCCTACAATGTGGTCACGGTATCAATCAATGTCTGGCACATAAGTGTCAATTGACGATTGATTGATTGTTGGTTGCTTAACGTCCAGTGACAAATATTTCATGCATGTTTATGATGAGATAATTGACGAAGGCATATTCATACAATCGTATGTTGCAATCAGTGACATCAGTGACTTTTGACGGAGTCATAATCCTACAATGTGATGGTCTATCCAAATCCGTGTCAAATAATTTATACAATTACAAAATAAACTCTTAAAAACAATGATTGTCCTGACATAATGACTTATAAAAGTTAAAGAAAAAGTAGACATTTGAACTTACACTGAGTAATGAATTAATTAGAAACAGTAGACATTTAAACTTACACTGAGTAATGTATTAATTGATTATTCATCATGACATGATAGATCTCATATATTTTTATCAGATTAAGATTGTACCTAAATAACATGAATTGACACCCGTATTAAAGCACCCCATTGACATTCGGTATGGAAGGCGATTGTGGTTAGGTAAATAAGAAGTTATGGTGGCTATTAAAGAACACATATACTTATACATAGTTATGATAGTCGCATTTCGTGAAATAACTATTATTTTACAACTTTACATAATTTAAATTTTTCTCATTTTTAAGAATAAGGGTGTACATTTTCTTCTTTTTTCTTTTACATGAACTTTAAGTGATGATATTAACTGCATATTTATTTGAAAGACAAAGTAAAAACATAAAAGAGGGACGAAAGATACCAGAGGGTCAGTCAAACTCATAGATTGAAAATAAACTGACAACGATATGGCTAAAAATAAAAAGACAAACAGACAAATAATAGTACAGATTACACACCATAGAAAACCAAAGACTAAGCAGCATTAACACCACTAAAAAACTGGGGGTGATCTCAGGTGATATCAGGTGCTCACATAAGAGTTGTGATACGATCACCAATGAAACAAATATCCACCAGCGTCTGAGACCAAAGGACGAGGATTTTATTAATATTAAGTCAGCATAATTCTTCTGTTACTTCTTTTAAATATCAAAATATGCATCAGTTGATTTAAAAGAAAATATCTGCTCAGCTGGCATCGCATTTATTCGATACGTATGTAACTACCCTTGCATGAACCTAGCATGACACTCAGACCAATGCAAAGTTAATTCTTTTAAATGATGTACTATTATTTATATGAACTACATGATTAAAGTGCATTCTATTTTGACATTTTTAGTTCATTAAACTTAGTGATACAATAGATTGTGAACCAATGTTATGTACATCTTAAAAAAGTTCATAAAATTGTGTTTAGTTCGGTAGACCTAGATAGATAAAGTTAAAGTAAAGCTTTTCGCTTCAAAATATATAAAAATAGAAATAAAACTAATGAAATCGTCAAAATACTTAGTGCACATTACACATATGTTGTCCTTTTGTTAACATTAAAAACATTAAATTGACTAAAGAGTTGTTATGCTTCATGCCAGTCTGTTTAGCCATTTCAATTGAATTTTACAGTTTAGTCTTATGTTGTGTATGTTATACCACCGTCCCATGTTAAGTGGACTTCAGCGCCTACACACATGTTAAAACTCCGCCACATTTTTTATGTGCCTGTCCTAAATAAGGAGTCTGCAATTCTGTTTTTTTTTTCGTTGGTTACTGTCTGTCACATATATATATATACGATACGAGTTTTGCTCATTGTTGAAGGACATAAAATTACCTTTAGGTTTTGGTTACATCCATATCATTTGAACTTTAGTGGATAGTTGTCTCATCCTTAATGCTATCACATCGCCTTATTTTATATTGACTAAATTTATAATCTTCTAGGATGGAATGAATGGTCAGAGTGGTCATCCTGCAGTAAATCCTGTAACAATGGACAACAAGAGCGAAAACGAGCATGTTCAAAGAAAGAGAGCTCTTGTGATGGTACAAATGTGGATAAAAGGCAGTGCAATACTTTTCCATGTTCAGGTATTAAATTATCTAAAGACAGACTATAACCTTCATGCTCAATGTAACAATGAAATACATAAATCTATAATCAAACTGAAATCTGAAAAAAAAACCTGTCGACTGATTAAATAAACCTTGGTTATCGCATGCTTATCGCATACACAATTAAATTTTATTTCGTGAGTAATGAACTAATTTATATGTTGACATTAATGGCTTCCTTTTTCAGGAAATAAAGTTTGGCCCATAAAACCTAGAACCTCGTTGTGAAATAACTAAAAGTTGAATACAATCATTTTCAACATTACACAAAGTGTTTATAAATTCAATACCCTGATTTATATTTAACAAATATGAAGAGATAATTGGTATAATAATAGCGCAGCGTTACTTTAAGATTAAAAATGCTGAACAGATATATTCGCACAAAGCCGAACCAAAAAAAAAATCAGTCTTCGGGATGTTTGTCTCTTTGGCATATACCCCATTTCCATTTTCAATTTTATTTGTTTAAAGGATATAAAATATTTTGAGACAGAAAAATGCGCTCTGTATTATTGCATATATTCAGTATTTATACAGTTTTAATAATACTAATTCATTTATTTTACAGGGATAACAGATTTTTTGGAGATATTTGGAGTTTATAAACTACCTCTAGGAGTAACAATTGACTCAGAGCGGCATACCGCTTACAACATTACAACAATAGCTAATTTATACTCACCTCTCTCATCAGTATTTCATTTAGATTTTCCTAAAGATTTTTCCATTTTGTTTTATTTAAAAATTAATAAAGGATTATCAGGATATTTATTGACACTTAGTGATATCATGGGTAATCAAAAACTTGCTATAAAATATGGCGACCAAACACTTTTCCAGTATTCCGATCAAAATGATCTTCCGGGTGAGAAATCGCCATTATTCGACATTCCAATAGCTGATGGAAAATGGCACCAATTAGCTTTTAGTGTAAAAAGGAGACATATTACTTTATATTTCGACTGTGATAGTGTGTTTGAACAAAATCTCAGCAGATCAAAACATTCAAAATTAGGAAATAACCTAATGTTTGCGATAGGACCATATTTTGCCAGGCATGGCACACCATTTGAGGTAATATTACTTAAAATCATTTGTTTTTAAAAGTGAATTGTATTTTCATATAAGTTTGAATCGTGTTTTCGATCATTTCTGAAAGCTATTTTTATTTCATGACAAATAACTTTAAAAAAAAAAGGAGCATTTCGTCACTGCAATGAAGAGCAGCGATGAAAAGATGATATTCAATTTAAATGTTTATGTAATATTAGATTTATATACATTTCTTACCTACTAATGAATAATCTTCTACCCAAACATAATAATAGCTGTTTATGTAACGCCCAAAGAATCATATTCATTGTATATGTAGTAATAATAATAATAATAATAAATTCTTTATTTAAAGAGGGTAAACTCAGTTTGTTATAATAAACTAATCTTCCCTGAGGCCCCCTTAGCGCGGGAACACTGGTTGAAAACAAATACGAAATTAATCTTATTGATAGGCTCTGCAAATTGAGCACAATCAATCGAAGGGCGCAAAGTTGAACTGCCACCGGAAAATGAGTTTAGTTCGATAGGTGCAGAATTTTGCCTAGTAACAGACAACATATACGAGCCTACCGTAATTTGTATAATGGTGCGATATATAATTTGCCTTAAATTGCATGTACAATTGGTGTACATTCATTTGTTCGTTGCAAGATATAATTGTTTAAAGGAATGAATGTTTTGTTTTGTTTTAGGGTAATTTGGAGCAAGCACTTATCATTCCAGATCCAGAGGCAGCAAAGAAGCAATGTCACAACCAAAACAAATCAAAAGATGGTGTCTTTAATCAGGTATAATTCGATTAAAGGGATATACAGTTAACCCTGTTTTAATAGACCCCTTAAGGGAGAGCAAAAAAGTGGTTGTTAATCTCTGTTTTAATAGACAACTTAAGGGAGAGCAAAAAGGTGGTATTTGATTAGACACATGGTCTTTTATAATACAGGTTTAATCTATATAAAATGTACTACAAATGTATCTAAGATTGGTGGTCATATTTATAAAATGCAACTTGGTAAAAGGACAAGGAGACACATTCTGTTAAAAAAAGGGGGTACTCAAGACAACTATTTTTAACTTGATACTTTGTAAAATGAACCTCGTCATCTCTTGTCTTATGTCATTGTGTCTTCTTTTTTTATTTCTTTTCTTGTTATGTTGGATAATTTGGTATTGATAGCAGATTATAGTTTCTGTTTAATTTATTTATGACTTGTAAAGACTGAGGACAAGACTATGTAGAGCTTGTTATACAGTAAAGAAAAAACTCTATTGTTGAAGATTCAGTCTGTATGTTTCCCTCTAGATGTACTTTTTAATCATAGAGTTGCTGTCATTGGCAATTGCCCTACTTTCTTTTATTCACATTTCAACAATGGACTTAGCACGACTGTTCCGAGCGAACATCCATGTTACATTTCCAAAGATATGCAAATTTGCTGTAGGAAATTTGGTCCTTCGCCGAGTAGGATTTAAACAAATGCTTCTATTATAACGTGCCAACAAAAAGAGTTTTTCGCCACTCTGCCAAATAGGCTATATAATGTTAACTTTCGTTAGTGATGCAATTTCAGATCGGTTTGAATCAAAGTGGTGTACTGGAATATCTTATAGGAAAGATCCGACAAATATATATATATAATTATGTTGAACAGTTTCTTACATTTTTGGTGGACGAATCGATGTTATAGGATAACCAAAAGTGTTAGAAAAAAATTACATATTTCTTGATTTGTTCGCATATATACTTTCAGGAAAAGGCAATTAAGGACCAGGCAAACAAAGACGGAGACGATGATAATAAGACTAGGAGGAAAAGAAAAAGGAAAGACAAAGCTCTGAAAGACAAAACGAAAATTAAAGGTTATACTGTTGTTTCTTTTTTAAATTTGTATGTGATTTTGAATATCTTGTTATCAAGGTAAAAATAATTTTTCTTTATAAATGCTAGTCAAGCTACAAAATTCTATTTTTTTATATTCTGTTGAAACTGATTTTAATAGAGTACAGTGTTCTACAGAGGTAAAGTGTTTGTAACAGTTATATAATTGAAATAGTTTTAAAGATCCGTTGTTCAGACATATGAATTTATTTTCGTTAACAGATTTACCTGCTGACTGGTCGTCATGGTCTTCGTGCACAGTTACATGTGGAACTGGAACACAGTCAAGGTCACGTTACTGCAGAAACAACGAAATCGAGGTAGAAGAATGTCTTCCCGATCATTCCCAAGTTGTTCAGAATAGACTTTGCTACCTTGATAAATGTAAAGGTAAATATTCATTTATATTATGTCGCCTACAGTCTTTAAATGATTTAAGAACGCAACGGAAATAAAAAAGAAACAATAAATAGCAATGTAAAGAGTTTGAACTTGCAAATAATTAATTTAGCATGTTCGGGGCTACAGAAAGATACTTAGTTGTAATTTTCTGTTTCATTAAACTCAATGATTTATACATTAAACTGTTACAAATTAAAGTCTACAAGACCCTACGGCTGTCTTAACATGTTCATCTTTAAACAAAGATCAAATTGATTGGTAGGTCGTAATCTTCTAGTTAAAAAATATTTTTAATCATGCAACTCATGAAAAAACTTCCTACATCTCCCCATATTATTTTAAGTTTTATTGTTTTGTTTGATTTCAGAAGATTGTTTCCAGTCTTGTTTAAATGGAGGGAGTTGTAATACTAATGGTTCATGTGATTGTGTGACGGGATATATTGGAAAGAACTGTGAAAAAGGTATGTACTTATCTTTTTAATTTTCTGTTTGACAGTAAGGTAAAGGAATAAGGAATCAATGAAAATGCCATATAATTTTATTTCATTTTCCTTACAAGCATTATTTATGTGTCCACTATATAAATGAATTATAATTTGTTCTATCTTCTGAAAACCTGTCTACCGTCAGTATCGAATAACATTGTGTTTGACTCATTTTGCAGCTGCATGTGAGAAGATTTGTAGAAATGGAGGAAAGTGTCTGTCACCAGGTGTCTGCTTCTGTCCATCCGGATACTATGGACAATACTGTGAAAATGGTTGGTATTTGTGGTTTTTATGATAATTTATCTTTATGAAAAATATAAAATTAAAATGACCTTTCATTTGTGGATATCCGAAAGGCTGAGTAGGGAAAGAGGAATTGTCACGTTGCCTTATTTCGCCTGGCAATAAAAACAAGGGCTGTTAGTTATGTAAAATTTTACTGTTGTTGGAAAAAACGATAAAATAACAAAAATACCAAACTCCTAGGAAAATGCAAAACGGAAAGTCCGTAATCAAATGATAAAAGCAAAAGCTCAAACTCTTCAAACGAATGGCATATTTCTGAATTAGTGCAGGTTAAATCCCATGCCTCACGTATGATGAGTGTTACACCCTCTACATTCAGAAATCCTTACGTCATCTCTCTTTCAACTGGATCGACCAACTTGACATACAGTACAGTTCTTATTTGGTTTGTTCCTTATTTGTTCTACACATTAATACATAAGAATGAGATAGTTGAAAAGAATAATCTATTATCCTGAGAGAAAAAAAATCCACTATAAACTTAAAACAAATAAAAGACTAAACAAAAAAAGCATTGATTCCATAGTAATCAAAATGCACTTGTTTTGCATTTAATCATGATTCCCGATTAAGGTAGAGCACCTGAGATCAACCCAGGTTTAGTTTGAAAATCTTTTTGGTATCTTTTTCCTTTTGCCTTTTAGTAACAATTGACCTTAATAACTGCATTTTTTTCATGTATTAACACTAATATATAACATATCATATTTGTAGCAATTTGTAATCCACCATGTTTAAATGGTGGCCAATGCGAAAAACCTGGAATATGCAGTTGTCCCTCCGGGTTCTCCGAACCATTTTGTACTCGTAAGTAAAACGTGACAATTTACAAGTAAACAAAAATATATCTTCATTGATAGTCCATTCTAACCAAAAAGTGTTCGCACTATGTTAAATTAATGCAACAGTAGTATACCGGTGTTCAAAAGTCAAAAATCGATTGAGTGAAAACAAATTCGGATTACAAACTAAAACCGAGGGAAACACATCATCTATAAGAGAAAGCAAAGGAACAACAGAAACACTGAAGTGCAACACAAACAAACACTAACATCCATAGAAATGAACTATTTGATAATAACTACCATTTTCCTGACTTGTTATATGACATTTTAAGACAAAAATGGTTGGTTGAACCTGGTTTTGTGGCTATTCAAACCTCATGCTTATATGAAAATGTTAAAGAAATAAATCGCTAAAAAGACAATACTGCGTGACAGAAATACATCACAAACATACAGAAGAACTAACACTCGTCACAAACAAACGCACAAACAAATAACTTGTTGCCGAAGAACAACAGACATCTTCAGTCAAGGACAGTTAAATGATGCAATCACCCTATTTACAGCGTTGACGTTTTATTAAGATCATTAGATGTGTATACATTTTGAAAATTATAAAAGTCACTTATAATTCTGTAACATGTGTAAAGGATATATACTTTTTTCGGCGATTTTTAAAAGTAATCGTCAGCATGGTGTTATATATTAATCACACATTAGCTTTGTTACACTACATACCTTTTAAATTACACTTGATTCATTTGCAATAAATATTTATACAAAAATTTTGCTTTAATGTCTATTTCATATATATTACAGCATCGTGTGACATCACATGCCATAATGGAGGAAAGTGCATCCGTCACAACACGTGTAAATGTAAACGAGGATATACTGGAAATGATTGTTCTCAACGTAAGTGAAACAGTTTTGATGGCAAATACTCATTTTTGCTTTTAATTTATTTCGTCTTCTATGGTAATTTTAACACAAGGAAGTCACGCCCCCTTATTTTCAAATATCTATTGATAGTTAAACATACCAACCTGTAGAAAAGAAGTCAAATTATTTATATTTGTAAAATAACTGTATACAATATTTCCAAAATCTTTATTTTGAGAACATGGCACAATCCCTAAAAAAAGGTATAGGATTTAATTCTCTCCATTCCGAAAACACGTGTTTGCGAATTTATACATCCCGTACGTCGATCTTCAACAAGAAATTTATTACCGGATGGCAGACTTCCAGAGAAAATATTTTTGTCGGCTAACTAAATATAAAGGGAGTCTATCGACGTTAAGTACAAGTCCCACAAGACATGGTGGAAAGCAGACAAAAGAAAAAAAAGACAAAACACTCATATGAACTCGAGTAGGAGAAAGAAAATCGATCGCTTCCTTGTTTACAGCAACTCTTTATGGAAGAAATCATAATATGATACCAATTTCCAAGAATATGGTATCAAAATGGATAATACTCCATATGCAGCCGCGGCTGAAATGTTTCTACTCAGAAATGCAAAGTTTACAATTGGAAAACTGAAATCGTCAATATAGTGGTAATCTTTAGTTAGCAAACGACCATCCTGGTCAATTTGTAGACGAAAGATATGAAGCAGTCTATGCTTTCTAGGTATCCTTTATTTCAAATTATATGAGATAGATGAAAAGCAAGCAAAAGGAAACTATGTCCTAAGTCTTATAACGAAGTAGACACACATGGACAAAATGACTGACGTTAAATGCTGTTGAGTCTTATCAGATTATTATTTAAAAGTTTTTTTTTTGTTTTTTTTTTTGCTACATTTACGTTTTCAAATGATCATTTAGTGACGATTTTGTGTTTATAGCTGTATGTAGAAAAGGATGTCAGAATGGAGGGAAATGTGTTTCTAAGAACAAATGTTCATGTCCTCAGGGATTTCGTGGAAGAAGATGTCATAAAGGTATGTATACTAAAACAGATTGCAATTACAAAAAACTTCTACATGCTGATGAAAAGTGACGTAGTATATACATAAATTAAATTAATCAAGACTTACAAACATAATTTCTATAAACCAAAACAAATATTCCAAAGATTTTTTTTATGATTTTTTTTATGATTTACGGCTATGTTTCAAAACTTAAGAGTTTGAATTTGAACACCGCTTTGCTTTTCCCTAATCAAACAATATTTTTGTCTTATTACAAAATGGGAAAACAATTGCTCATCACTATCACTTTACTACAAATTGTACAAAGACAAAATTTGAAGCAAATACATTAGTCCCTCTGCATCATATTGCTCATTGGGTTTTTAAGTATTTATGTATCTTTTGCTTTCAATTTCAAAATTATCGTCCCATTACGTTTTTAGCGTTTCTGAAGTTCAAGAAAAGAGTAGCAAATATATATAATATTATTTTCATTTTGGAAAAACTACCATTTTAAGTCGAGAATTTAGAAAAATATATATATTATTTATTATTTATAGCTATATGCAGACCAAAATGCAAGCATGGTTCCTGTATTTTGCCTGATACATGTAAATGTAATCGAGGATACTTTGGTAAAAAATGTGAAGATTGTAAGTAATTTTCTATCAGAATTATTTTATTCAACAAGAGTCTCAAATATAATGAACAAATACCGTATAACTTGACACAGCACATCATGCTCCCAATTTATTTTGTACTTATGCACTTTACTGTATAAAAAAAAGAGAAAGCTACCAAAAGAAAGAAATAAGTTTTGTTTATAAATATTGATTTTTGTCTTCATAGGGAGCGCTAAAATCCTAAAATTAGGAAGGCAGAAAGTGTTGGTTTCACAGAATAACCAACTCAAAAGTTAAATCGCAAAAATTCTTCGAGGAAAATTCAAAAAGGAAAGTCCCTTGTCAAATGGAAAAATCTAAAGCTAAAACATATCGAACGAATGGGTAACAACTGTCATATTCCTGACTTGGTACAGACATTTTCTTATGTAGAAAATGATTTCTTAACATTTTATTTGTATTTAAATCTGCTTCTCACAAGTTAGTGCTTCGGAATGGCAAGGACTTGTCATGATTTGTCGCACACATTCTCGTTTGATGTGTTACCTGATCCTGGTACCTTTGATAACTATAGTGTTACATTTACTGAAAAAATGATAATTCGAACTCCTTGAGGCAGAGTTGAACGTAACCGGTTTGGATCATACATACAGATGGTTTTATCTTGATTAAATCGATATCCAGACATTCTAATAATCTTCTCCTCTCCAATATTTTGACTTTGGAAGTTCTAAATGACGGTTCTAATCAGCATAGTACTTTAATATTCTGACTTCAATAAGAAAATTATGTATGTTAAATTACATCTTCGTTCATTTAATTCAGTAAGTTATGTATGTTAAATTACATCTTCGTTCATTTAATTCAGTAAGTTATGTATGATATCATATCTGTTCACATTTTCAACAACTTTACTTTCAAATGTTCCTTTGGTATGATCATTCTATATAGATATTTAATAATCATTCCTTATAACTCTTATTACTTGCTTACAGTCAAATGCAAGAGGACCTGTAAAAATGGAGGATCCTGCTATGGTCCTAATAAATGCAAATGTCAACAAGGATACTCAGGAAAATGGTGTCATATTGGTAAGTAATTTGTTCATCATTCAGATACAATGTGTCTCATTTCCTTCTTAAAGCGTTCTGATTGAACTACGTGGTAATATATTTTTGCTGATTCATACAAACTTAAAAGCTTTTGATATGATACATTTTGAAACCGTAAATTTTACTTTTTTTTGTGACAAAAAAGAAATGTGATGTAAAATTGACACCCAACAGACATGACAGAGATGATATGCTTCTTATTTATTACGCCAGACGCTCAACACAGATAAAATAAGAACTTGACGACACTGAAAGATGCTCTTGTTAGTTTTTAGTACAACATTTTATTAATGAAAACTTATTCTACAGGCAATGTGATTCAGATGTTATGTAGAATTAAACTTAAAAACTAACTTTACATGTGTATGGATTCTAAGCTACAACTGCCAAAATATTTCTTTAGTTTGGGGTAATATTCTGAATAAACTCATCATAGAGACAAGTATTGAACAATTTTGTTGCTGAAATTGCTCATATTCTGACAATAATTCCATTTTCTCTTTTCCAAATTAGACGGTATTATGAGTAGATATTTCAAAGACCATTAATCACTTTTCCTGTCGGTTGAAATAAGGAATATAAAGATTTATGGGAATATATTAATTTCTTCATGCATTTGTATCATTTGTTTTTTGTTCATATGCAAAATGTTTTATGTAATTTTTATCTCTTATCATTAGATATATCATGTAATAAAACTACAACATAGTATTAAATCTTGGTTTTATAATTGTAGGTCGATGTGAACAACCTTGCATGAACGGAGGCAAATGCAGAAAGGACAAATGTCGGTGTCCGAAGGGTTATAGAGGAAGAAGATGTGAAATTAGGTAAAATTTAGTTTCTGTAGAAGTCGTGGGCGAAAGTATTGATTATGTTGAAGGCCATATAGTGATATCCAATTATGTATTAATTATCGTTCATTAATATCCTGTCCATAAATTCCTTCAATGTTCTTATTAATTTGCTTTACATTTAAATAAGTCTGCGCGCCGTAGACTATTGACCGTTGACCTGAGATACGTGCACCAAGAATTGCATGTTCACTACATTGATATCTGTTCTATTTGAAAAAAGGCTAGTTCAAGCCTATCTGTGTTACCGCTGGTTATAATGGTTTAATATGTTCTTGTATTGCTGTCTTATAATAACAAAAATGAAAACAACAAGTTATAAATTCCCCATCATGATTCAGTTGAAATATCTTATTTCTTTTTAAGTTTTGGCATGAAGTTGGTCGTTTTCAGCTAACGAAAAATAAAAACTTCATTTGTTTATACCAATTAAGCTCAGTTATATAAATTCGATGTTTAAAAATCGTTTTGTATTTGTCCATCATAGTGTGTTTTATGAAATGAAGAGGTTATACTTTAATAAAATATGGTTTTATCTTATTATAAAGTGAATACCAATATTCCAACAGTATATGCTTTGGGATTATAAGATTTAGTTACTTATTGATACGCCTGCATTACATAACTGCACAAAGTTTATTTCTTTATTATTCAGAAAAAAATAACGTGCTAAATATCTCAAATTGTTCAGTTTCCTAAATACGAATCTTAAATGTATTTATTTTAATTAAAAAAAAACAAGAAACATTATAATCATAAGTAATAAACGTCATTCTGTCATATAAATTATACCTGGTATCTTTGATGACTTTTTATTACGTGCATTTTTTTCTTCTTTATGGAACATGCATGTATTGATAGTCAGGTTTGTGAAAATCTTAAGATTAGACAAAGTATTTACAAAATTTACAAAAATGTATGTTTTATTTGTAGATGCATACATTAACATTGCAATCCTAGAAATTACATTACACTTGAAATTACACTCCCTTTTCTTCCTAAATGATTACACAAAATTCCAATCGTTTTTTTAACTCCATTTTACAAATCATAAAAATGCACAATATTCGTACTGCTGTTTCTTTAAAATTTAAAAACAAGTCTTCTTTATTTTTTCTTTTAGAAATTGCAAATATGAGAAACATAATATGCCATATCAACAGACGTATAAAACACTTGTCCGTGAAGAATATACAACGGAGTGTGGAACATGGAGATGGAAAACTTGTGTAAAAACCAGGTAATTCACTAGTTCGTCAACGGTAGAGAGTGAATATACACATAAACACATAAACAGGTCTATTCCTAGATCTTTTTTTATTCGAGCGTCAGTGGTGAGTCTTTTGTAGACGAAAAGCGCGTCTGGCGCAAATATAAATTTAAATCCTGGTATCTATGATGAGTTTATTTGAAACTGTTATCATGACAGTTTTTATTGAATTTATATTCTGCGTCAGAAGATGAGGCTACTACGTATTAACTTTTTATTCAATTTCTATTAGTTATCTTTTTTCTTGTTTTGCATTGTTCGTTTCCTTTACCTTAATTATTTTGGTAGCTTGTTTTGGTTGTTTCAATCATTGGCGACATGTTTTCGCTTAAATTTTGAGATTCCATTAGAGTCGCCTGATCTGTAATTTAACCGATTGTGCCTTTGTTACTGATTGTGAAATTGTGACTATATGAATTTGCATGCAAAGCAGGATACCCTTACCCTGTTGAGACACGGTCTCGCTTCATAAGAAATTCATGCAATTCCATATTTTTTTAGTATAACATTGATATGTGTCTCTAATTCATCTGAAAACAGGTAAACTTCTTTCTCCTTAATTAAATCTAAAGAATGTGTCGTTGTTAAACTTGTCTGACCTTGGGGTACCAGCACAGCATAATAACAAAAATCAGTCGAAAGGAGCTTCACTCATCAGACTGACAGATAACACAAAAACAACTGACAAAAAGGCTGAATACACAAATCTCATATGATTAATGGTTACTGAAAACTAGTTCAAGACATTAACCACCAATGAATAATTCCTATCAATCAATACTTGTTCTATTGATTTAGCAAAACGACGTCAAAAACAGTGAAACATGTCTCTGTATGTATATACTTGTATTTAGTTTAAACATATTTATTTATAGTTGACTGGGAAACAAGTTTTGCAACTTATATAAATCCCTTTCCACTTTGCGGGTGCGAGTACTGCGGCATTCGCCTGCTCTTTTTCAAAATCTAGAAGGGTGTCTTTAACGTACAAGAGATAGGGCTCTCTCGTAATACGGGTCAGCCATTTATCGTCCCCTCTCGATGGACTATCATCGTTTCCTCAAGACCATACTCGCAAATGGTGTCAACTTGTATTTAGTTGCCACCTTTATAACACAGCGCTTGAACTTTTTACATTCGCAACATACTTATCTGTTTAATTCCAATAACACACAATGACAGAAAGAAACGTTAATATCTAGCAAGAGCAGAGGTTGTCGACTAAGTTGACGGGTGTCACATGTGGAGCAGGATATGCTTACCCTTCCGGAGCACCTGAGATCAGCCTTAGTTTTAAGTGGGGTCCCTCTGGTATCTTTCGTCCCTCTTTTTGTATAGAAATAATGTATATCTGTGAAATGAAAAGTTCTTTCCCAACCACAGTTCATCTATTCATACTTGTTAAATGTATTCATTTTATCCTTGTAGATTGAGATACGAGTTGGTGACTAAAACGATGTACCGGACAGCATACAGATGCGTATAACTTGTATATGAATTCATATAGTTGCCAAACGTTCCAACAAAGAAAACAGTCATCAACTGTCCTCCATGAAGATGATCCATGGTACAGATGGTACTGTGACTAAGGAGGATGAGTCGCTTCAATGATTACAACAGTTTGTTCGTATGTGAAAACATGTATCACGAACAGAAAATATAAACTGGACACTGGGCATCAATCATAATTTATTCTTTTTAATATTTAACATATCATTCTACATCATTGTATAGGACATGTCTTGTACATTATATGTAAATAAGCAAAAAAAGAAGGGCATCAATTGCTAGAAATGTCTTTAATTTGATTTATGATAAAAATGTATATCGAGATCTAGGTACGTGTTTGTTTATGTCCGTTATTTACGAATTCTTTCTTTTATGAAGAAAGGGAGATAACTTAAATTTCCTCTTTTACAGGTGCAGTATAATACTCAACATTTTGAATATATGATATATACTTTGACATTGTTTTTGTTATTTTTTCAATAAAACTCATTAAAATATGATATTGCATACACTTGTTTTAGCTAATAAAGGTAGGTCTGAATCTACTTTTTTACTTGCAACATGTCTGAAAGAATTTACATGACTAAAATTCTAAACAAGCGTTTTCTTTCAAAAGACATTAAAGCAGTGTATGCTTTTCTAATCCACTTACTCAAGGAATCAGTAATGGGGTACTTATTTTCATAACCTGTATAGATTAATTTCAAATGTAGACTTAAAAGGTCTAAATCAATTTATGAGATTTAAACATTGGTAAACTATTGTTGCCTTAATTTAACCTAATGTTACACCTGAGTGTGGTTTTTGTTGTTGTTGTATGTTTGTTTGAATTGTTGTTTGTACCTTTCTTCGTTTTTATTTTTGATGTCTGTTATTATTAGTCTTCTACTGTCCCTATTCACCTTTTTCTACACCATGACCATAAATATTCCGTCTTTCTCAGCGTCACTGATGATTCAATTGTGGACAAAACGAGCGTTTACTGAAAATTTTTTACAAACCTTGTATCTGTGATTACCCCGATTTTGTTTTTTGTCCATGGATTTATGAGTTTTGAACAGCGGGATACTAGTGTTGCCTTTATTTATTCCTTATCTTGGAATTAACTGAAACAAGCAGCTTGTTTTGAACGAAATAGTGCGGTCTCCAGCTGTGTCACTCATTTGTGGACCCTTAAAAAGTTCTACCGTCACAATTTGCAAATATTTAGAAATTTATACACAATCTATAATATTAAATATCGACTGTGTCATCTTATTAAACCGTTCTAGTTCTACCAAAATATGAATTGTTTTAAGATGGTTACTAATTGTGTATCACTAACGATACAACCTACATTTTAGCTCGGAGTATTTACATCTTATTAGCTGCTGTGAACCGTGCTTCTTTTCTTAATATTTTACTTAAAATTTACTCAAACATTGATCTGTGACAAACATGAGGTTTTCAGTTTTCCTATTGTCAACTTCCCATTTCGTAGTCTCACGTTCACTCTCTCCTGTCGCACCGTGCTTGCATATTTCATTTGATATATTACTCGCACGTATGTTCCAATTTTACAGAAATAATAGTAAAAAAAAATGTTTTTTAGCAACCATCCTGAAACAGGAAGAACAACCCACATTTGCACATTAAAACCTTGTGAATTGATTGAGGTAAACAGAGACTACTAGTATATGCCTCAACTCACGAGAGGAATATTTTCGTGCGCTATGTTGTGTCATGTGTACTATTATTTGTCTGTTTGTCTTTTTCATTTTTAGCCATGGCGTAGTCAGTCTATTTTTGATCTATGAGTTTGACGGTCCACTGTCCATCTGGTATCTGTTGTCCCTCTCTTTTAGACACCAGTTTATTCGTATGATTTGTAAACATATCCAACTGTGTCCTATTCCGTAATATGAGGAATAAGTTGGTACCAAAAAGGCTATCCATAGAATCCTTTCCAACTAAAAATGCGCTGGCGTTTGCAATTTTCATGTTTAGCTTTGATATTGTTTAAACCTTCAATTTCACATATTGAGCCGTGCTATTGAATTGAAGCAAAAAATGAAAAACAACAAGTGAAACTGCGAGCTACTGCTCACTGATGATACCCCCGCCGCAAGTGGATAATATTAATAGTGTAAAATCATACAAGTGTTCGGTAAACAGGAAGTAGTCGAGTGATGAATCTGAAAACGCATCACACGGTATAGCTGACTTATATAAATCCTGAACCCAAATTTCAGAAATCCTTGTATGGTAGTTTCTGAAAAAAATGTGACGAAAATTTTCAACTTGGCTATCATGTGTAAAATCATACAAGTGTTCGGTAAACAGGAAGTTGTCAAGTGATGAATCTGAAAACGCATCACACGGTATAGCTGACTTATATAAGTCCTGAAACCAAATTTCAGAAATCCTTGTATTGTAGTTCCTGAGAAAAATGTGACGAAAATTTTCAACTTGGCTATCATGTGTAAAATCAGACAAGTGTTCGGTAAACAGGAAGTTGTCAAGTGATGAATCTGAAAATGCATCACACAGTATGGCTGACATATATAAATGTCGATACCAAATTACAGAAAGGGTGGATGTGTAGTTCCTGAGAAAAATGTGACGAAAGTTTCATGGGACGGACTGACTGACGGACTGACTGACGGACTGACTGACGGACGGACGGACTGACAGACAGAGGTAAAACAGTATACCCCCCCCTTTTTTAAAGCGGGGGTATAATAAGAAGAATTGCACTAGTGTTAAATCAATTCATGAGAAACTCAATTTGTAATGGAGATTATGATTATCAAAGGCCTTCATGAAAACACTAACTAAAAAGCGATTTTCGGCTATGTTCGGGCGTTTGCAATTTGATCATCAGCTACGATATTGTTAGAACCTTGAATTACACATATTAAGCTGTGCTCCGGAATTGAAGCCAAATTTGGAAAATATTAACAAAAACTTCAATTTGTACTGAAGAGTTGTCAGGAACCAGAAAAATCATTAAATAGTACCACCCCCTTTAGGTTAGGCACTTTAAATTGGTGACAAACACATTTTGCTGTGTTCAAAATTGATTTACGAAGACTGAAAATATGTAGGCTACTGCAACCATGTATTTATTTTCCTCACATGATTCCTATCGATATTCAAGATAAACGACAACAAATTCTTTCATTAGATTTTCAGAAATATAAATCATTCATTTATTGAAATTCAAAACCCTCAATTTTGAAATTTTAAATGGGTATTTTTTTTTAAAACCTTGTATTTTAAAAAGATTTTATTCTACTAAAATCTGCTTCAAATCATGTTCAACAGCATTAAAAAAAAACCGATAAAACGGTAACCATAAACTAGGTTCACTTTATATTTCGCAGTAAACCTTGTCCGTTGGCTTCTGAAATTCAAAGCGATAGAATTTATAAAGATGTTTACGGTGAAAATAGCTGCGATGGCAGTTACAGATAACTATTGATAGCTTAGCTTAACCTAGTGTGTATGCAACATCCCTGAAGACTGACAAGTGTTGTCCCCTGACATGATATCTACTCTATATCCATCCGATATAAGTCCTACTTGTCAGTCTATGCATATCTGGCAATGTGGTGTTGTCAAATGGTGCACAAAGCGTATCTTTCAATCTGTTTACTTCTTTTTCGCTTTCAATCAATAAATAGTTTTAAAGATTGTATTGTCATTTTCTATTTAATTGAAAAGGCATGTTCGAGCATGTCGATTTGAAATACATATTGATATATTGTTTAATTAATTGTTGTAATCCTTAAATAAGAAATATTATACACTGGCATGTCGTGTGATCACGGTACGAAAATATAAGTATAAATGTAGAATTTTAGAATATAGGTTATACTTGCAAATATCAAGAAACAAAAGCGTCATCTGAACAAAATCTATAGATATCACTACTTCATTTCTGAAACACATCTTCTTTTCTGTATATCACCACTGATTCTCCAAAATTGTTGGCAACGAGTAAGTTTTTTCTCTCATTATCGTAAAAAACTGCATACGGATTATTGACACCATCTTGTTTTGTGAGCACCAATCGGTGATGTCTTCCGGTCGGACTGATCATATGGATACTCTCTGAAGCTTTGCTGCCTTCGTGGCTTATAATACTGGAGCTAGGAGACTGAACGCCAACTTCATAAACAAATCCTTCGTCATCCACTGTTGTTCCTAATGGGTGTTCGATACTTAATGTCGTAAAAGTTTTTACTAAACGTCTGCGTATGTTACAACTTATAATCTGATTGGATCCACATGAATTACAATATACATGACCGTCGTGACCAATGAAAAGATAACCATCACCTCGAACTTCTGGTATAACTGCATACACGTCGCCATTCATATCCATAGCCTTTATTCCAGTTTTCCCGCAATTAAGAATAAGGTGCTCCGGAGTAAACACTAAACCAAAACAAGTGATGACAATCTCTCGGAAGATTTGTCGTTTGAAAATATCAACCATTATCACTTTTCCATTATCATATAGAGAGATTGCTGCTGTGTCATCGGGAGCTATTGCCAGGCAATATGGTTTGCCTGGAAGTCGAAATTCGTTTTGTTTAATACCCTCGATTTCAGAACTCAGTATTCGGTTATTGTTGCCATCTATCATGACCACGTGTTCATTGCTTAGAACTTTTAGATCTTTGATTACAGATGTTTTGTCACCCTTGAGAATTTCAATTGTACGAAAATACTTAAATATTACCGAATCCATCTTGGCTTTCATATCGATATCATTAGAACTAAAATCAATCGGATCTGATTCAGAAGGAGTTTTTTCTGTTGTTGGATCTTCTGGTTGAGTGTTATTCTTTTTAATTTTCTATTATAAAAAAAATAATGCTTTGTTAAAAATAGTATGCAATTTTATATATTTATATGGTAAGACATTATGAGGGTATGTTTGTTGTTTGTTTGTATGTAGCTTGTTTTTTTTGGTCGGTTGGTTTTCATTAAACTTTTCAAGTTTAAATAATAATATCATCAGATTAGAGAATAGTAGATTTTAAAATATTCACCAAAGATGGTTGAGTGCGCCAAACGCACATTTCGTTTAAAAAGACTCATTACTGACGCTCGACTTAAAAAGTTAAAACAGGCCAAATAAAGTATGAAGTTCGAGAGCATTGATGAGCCAAAACTCCGAACAGTTTTGCCAAATACACCTATGAAAATCTACTCCTAGGGTAGAACCTTATTAAATCATACATGTGATCATTTTCTTTATATAAATAAGGCCGTTAGTTTTCTCGTTTGAATTGTTTTACATTGTCTTATCGGGGCATTTTATAGCTGACTATGCGGTATGGGCTTTGCTCATTGTTGAAGGCCGTATGGTGACCTATAGTTGTTAATGTCTGTGTCATTTTGGTCTCTTATGGACAGATGTCTCATTGGCAATCATACCACATCTTCTTTTTTTATATACCAATGATATTTTATGGCAGCACAGAAGTGCTTTTTACAGGGATGGTGATATCCTCAGGAATGAAACTACCAACAACAGTGGAATCGACTAAGTTATTGTAAAAAAATCATCAAAGAGACCAGGCTCACACAATTGTGTACACCAGACGCGCATTTTACCTACATAAGACTCGGCAATGACGCTTGATTCAAATTATTAAATGGCAAAATGAAGTGCGAGGTGAAGAGAATTAAGGTCCTATTATTTCGAAAGTTTTTTTTCCAAACACAGCTAAGGTATTAATAATAAACCCATGCATTCCTATGATATGATTGCACAAATATCGAATATTGTACACACAATTTAATAAAGGTAAATGATAAAAATATTTGATATGCATAGCAAAGTGGGAGAGCACGATTTTAAGAGTCTAAAGGAGTAAGCAACAATTTAGGAACTTTCTATCTGATTAATACTTTAAACATGCTGAAATATCATTTGGCTTGTCGTTATTTATAGTAGGCAAGGATTTAGAGCTTGAACAATAAAATCCTGCCGGTTTGATATAAAAAAAAATAAGTACCTGTTTCTGCTGATGTTCCTTAATTTGCATTTTCTCCATCTTTTGTGTTAATTGTCCAGTAGTTATCTTTGCTTGAAATGCTCTCATGCTGATGACGTGGTGATACCGCGTTAGTTTCAGTGAATCGTGGTGTTTGTGACAGTTACTACACAAACCCACCTGGCATTCTGTACACCAAGCTGTCGCAACTATCTTTTTCTTCTGGTCTGCGCATGGTTGGCATTTGTGTCGTTTTATGACATTCCTAATTATTTGTTTTCCAGCCATGTTCTTCAAATCTGAAATTTAATCTGTGAAATGATATAAAAGCTGATTTTCATGTTTATAATTTATTTATATTTTTACACTCAGCATGCGCAATTTGCTTTTACCAACAAACAGCTAAAAGCTAAATACAAAAGCGAATAGTGCACACAGAGAGGTATTTTAGCTGATTTGTGGGATCATTTGTTTATATTCAGACGTTTCTACATATATAGTGTAAGAGGTTTTGCTCTTGATTGGAAAGCTATAACTGATTTGTTGTTGTTCCATTGTTTTGTCGAGCGGAGAATATGTTATGTATGTCAGTAAAAACGAGTTCTATAACATGCAAAGATCATGACGCTATCTCTACATGAAGTATCGAATTTAACATTCCAATTCTGATCGCACGTTTTAGGGATACACGCCGAAAACGTGAAGATCTTTCAATATAAATAATAACCCTGGATAGTATTGTTTCATATTCTAACATTTTGAACATCAAGGAGAAAAACCTTAATTTTCAAACAGAATGCAAACATTAGAAAAAAATAACCATACAAAAAGAACAATCCTACCAATAAGGAAAAAAAGCACGCAAATTTTAAAAAATTAGAAATGAAAATAGTATAACATTATTTTAATGATCACTGTCACATATTTTTTTCCTGATAATGTGATTGTATTAGGGCCGGGTTGTCAATGCCGTTAAATACTCCTAAGTAGATACCAATTAGTATATTTACCAGCCGGGGTTCATAATTTATTATTTAAAAAAAAGTAGTAATTATATTGCTTTACTTAGCTTAAAATATCCTCTTTTAAAATATAAAGCTCTTTATTAATTTTGATATTACAAGTTCTGAAGACATGAAATATAATTTTTTTAACATTCAAAAAAATTATAAACATTTTAAAACTAGTCCAACTTACCATGAAGACTTTTAATTTTGTATGACAGATACAACTTTAAAAAAACAATGCATATAAAGAGTTAACAATGGACAATGTAAAAGTAATGGAATGGTTTATGATTAAGAAAGGAACGCAGTTCAGGTAACAGTTAGAATGAATATACAACGATCATTATGCATGCGTACATAATCTATATTTTGACTTATTTTTAAAAGTTGACAAAAATTTCTTTTCAATATTCCTTTTTTGTTTTTTCTTCTCTTAATAATGGTATTATAGATGTAAACTTTCTTTAATCATTTACATTATCTTTTTTTATTAACAAGATGTTCATAGATCTTCATAATATTTGCAGATGCATATGATACATGCACTTTTGAGAAGTGTGATTTCCTTTGAAATTGACGAAATCAAAAGATTTTAACCTCTATTCTTAATCGTAAACTTTATCCACAGCTTTTAGTGTACGTTTGCTTACAAAATAGTAGAAGATATTAGAGCTTGTAGTGAGAACTCCTTTTTTATTCATGATCTATGATTTGAATTCGTCATATGTAGAAGTATAATCAGGTCGTTTAAAGGTTTAAAATGTCAGACAAAAGTTAATAATAAACAGCTGCGCCATTAGCAAAGGATACACCCGTTGCTTTTTTTTTAAGAATTAAGTTCAATAACTTCGCAATGTCATATCAGAAATAGGTGAAAAACTAAAGTATGGTTATCTTAATTTATCAACTGGAAAATCCTCCCTTTTTTGTTATGAATAAAATCCAATAACTTAAAAGTGTAAAATTTACAATTCACCAAATTTTCATGCACATTGTTTGAAGCGTTTTTGAGTTAATGTCTGACATGTTGACGACGGACGGACAGACAACGGTGTACCATAATACGTTCCGTAAACGTAAGTATAAAAATTAGTAGTACCCAATGCTTAGGAGAGCTTCTGTTTGAATGGGCGGATGTTTAATACGCAAACACCTCCTGTCCGAATAAGTGCATTTCCGCATATTGCTCGTGTACGGACAATGTAATTGTTTGTGCATTTTTCAAATCAATGCAGCAAGTCTTTTAGAAGGTCCTTAGATGTCTGTTTCAATCAAAATTTTCTGTTATGTGCGATTAGGTCCACATTATTCATTTCTAGTGACATTCCAAGTTATCGTCCGTCATTATACTATAGACGAACTTTGTGAACCTACCATTTTGATTTATTGATTAGAAAATGCATGTTATATATTTACCAATGAACGATAACATACATACAACTATTCATCAAAACACTTCCGTACAAAATTAATAGAAAAACATTTCCCCAAAAAAACATTGCCTTCCTTGTTCAGTCCTTCCAAATTGTTATTTGCGAAATTAAGAAAATAATTAGTTATCAAGATACCAGGATTATAATTTAATACTCCAGGCGCTCAGATCAAAATAGTTAGAAAGCCAAAGTTAAAGAGCATTGATGACCCAAAATTCCAAAACGTTGTGCCAGATACGGCTACGGTAATCTATTCCTTGGATAAGAAAATCCTTTGTTTTTCGAAATATTCAAAGTTTTGTAACAGAAAATTTATAAAAATTACCATATAATTGATATTCATGCTAACATGGAAGTGCTGACTACTTGGCTGTTAATACCCTCGGGGATGAAACGTCCACCAGCAGTGGCATCGACCCAGTTGTGTAAATAGTTATCAAAGGTGCCATGATTATAATAACTGATATATAGAGAGAAAATATGGGCATGGATAAGAATTCGCAAAAGTAACATAATATTGTATGCAAATACATTAATTGCATTGAGTTCTAAGTTTTACAGTTGGAACTTGTGTAGATGTTATAACTTTGTTTTGTAATGAGCTGATGAGAGAACTACCAGTATTGGTAGCTTTACAACAGAGAGTTAACAAAACAAAGTTATATCATCTTCTGACCATTTTGATTATTTGAAATAAAACTGTTCAACTGAGAAGAAGTTTAAACAAACTGTTCTAAGTCATAATCGACCAAGGGCAAAGCGATGAAATAAATGATGATTTTAAATCCGATGAGCCTTGTATAATGCAACGCTCTCTACACGAAAAGAACCATTTGATGAACTCTATGAAGGGTCCGAATGTGGCCTTTCGCACCCGTCACATAATAAGATTTTTCGCCCCTTTGCTGCAGTTCTTTTTGTAAGTGGTAGAGAGGAAGAGGTTGCGGGTACCTACAATGTAACTTTATTTCTGATCAAGACCTTATCAAAATTCAATGGACACCATATACCGTGTCTTCAGTATTGTAAAATATTGGAACTAATTCACTGACGTTATCGCATGTTTAACTGCATGTTGATTATCTTTTGGACAGTATACAATTACTCAAGATAGGTTAAAGCGAGTTTAAGTGACCCTGTGTAACGGTGTTGCGATGCAACTCTATAGAAAGTATGGATGATCTTGCCTTTAATAGACATTGAATTAATTGTTCATACTATTGCACAACCCATATGCGTGAAAAATGTCTATATATTATTCAAAATAGGTCAATAAAACAATCTCATAGATCTTAAACTGAGCATATCAAGATCAATAATTTTGCAAAGTTTGAAGTGAATCAATCAATGAATCGATAAGTTGGTTTGACCAAACAGATGGACAGACGGCTGATATCAAATTTTAAAGAAACATATTTCCTTAAAAATAATTGAATTACAATGATTTCTGAACACTAAAATATTGCTGATATAAACCCTACTTGTAAATGTATCTGCAACCCTAAAAGAAATAATATGAGAGTGCTTAGAAATTTTTCAATTTGTTTTTATTTCAGGGAGAATAAAATTTAAAATAGTTGAAGATTATACACAGAGCAGAAGAAGTATACTGAACAACAAAATTATTTTCATTTACCTGTGTATATGACGCACATATCATACTTTAACTTTGTTTAAACCTGTTTATTTACTTTTTATCTTAATAATTTATCCCATATAATTTTTATAACCTATATATTTGCATTCAGGTATCACGGATAAAATTTATTTGTTCATTGTGTGTTAATTTGCGTTTTTTGATTGAGTTAAGCCTTCCAATTGAGTTTTTAGTGTCTTTCTATGATGTGATGTTATACTATTGTTTCAGAAAAAGGAGAAGGTTTGGTACCATTAAAACTTTTATTCCCGCTTCAAATGTTTGCACCTGTGCCAAGTCAGGAATCTGATGTGCAGTGGTTATCGTCTGTTTATGTACTTCATACGCATTTTTCGTTTTTATATAGATTAGACCGTTGGTTTTCCCGTTTGAATGGTTTTACACTAGTAATGTTTGGGGCCCTTTATAGCTTGCTGTTCGGTGTGAGCCAAGGCTCCGTGTTGAAGGCCGTACCTTAACCTATAATGGTTTACTTTTATAAATTGTTACTTGGATGGAGAGTTGTTTCATTGGCACTCATACCACATTTTCCTATATCTATTGATTTATAAAATCGTCCCAATGCGTTGATATAAATATTTTTTTTCGTGATAATCCTTTTATAAATTTATTTTATAGACTAACGATGCAATTTTCAATATAATATTTTAATTGGACATTTGGTCCTGTAAAAATAGTTGTTAGCACTGATTTTCCAACATGTCCATGTCCATTTAATGATATAAACCCTTCATAAAAATTTCATTAAAATCTGGCAAGAATTGTACATACGGAATTCCCTTATGCTGGGCTGTACAGAGGGACAGATGGACATTTGTCCTGTAATTGTTTGTCCCTATCACCGCAATGAATACATACAAAAAAAATGTTCATTACTGTTTTATTTCGTCTGATGCATCCTATCTGGTTAATTTTTATGGCAATTGCCACCTCTGTTTAATCCCGATCCTTGGGGAAACGGTGATATCTAAAAAGTCTTCTTGTAAGTTTTAAACAAATCATAAAAGCCAAAAAAAAAAAATGATTATTTCAAAAAGGAATCGAATTGATAATATTCTAAGAGATTCTAAAAATATTACCATATGAAAGTTCACTATATATTTTGACATTTACCCGACCAGACTAACTGTAACATAACAGGCATTTAATTAATTATTCATCTTAAATATCAATGAAATATTCAAAATTCAAATGTTAACCCAAAATAATCAATAAACCTCTTTTCATTTTTAGTTAATGAATAAGATATATTCCGAAATTATGTAAATATATGTAACTTGTTACAGAGAAGTGTCTCACCTGAGTGACCTAATAATATACTTTAACAATTGTTGTTGCTGTAGATAATAAAAGTTCATCTAAATCTCACTTTTTCTGCAAATTTTTCTTGTTTCTTTGTTAAATATATGTGTTTTTTCTTGTGATAAAGATTATAACTAAATATTGACTGCTGAAACCCTATTTTTGATTATGTCTGTTTGTTTAATGGAATTTGATGCAACTGTCATACAAGGGAAAAGTTGAGAAAATGCCTGTACCAAGTCAAGAATAAGACAGTTGTTATCCATTCGTTTGACATGTTTGAGCTTTTATTTTGCCATTTTATTAGAGACTTCCCATTTTTGATTTTCTTCAGAGTTCAGTATTTTTGTGATTTTACTTTTTGTAGCAGAAGAGGCATTAGCAATTAATCATTATAACTAAACCAATGACTTCAAACAGCATAAAAAAGATCAAACATCATATGTTTATGTTTATTTTACTCCTTTATACTCCATACTAGGAGAACAGTCTGCACATTCCTTAAAGGTCAACAAACAAATTATAATTATTAACAAATTAAAATACATTATTCATACCACAATCACACAAATCATTAATAGCTGAACCTTGTTGTTTTATCACTTTAACTTAAGCAGATTTTCTATAGGATTCAAATGAAGAGTCTTTATTAGCCCATATAGTTAAGTCTATGAATCATGTCATGAGAAGTGCTTACTAAGACTTGATCATCTTTGAACAATCTGCAAAGGTTCGAATGCATAAAAAATAACTTATTGCCAACAAAATTTACTGGAATGGTTACCAGTATTCTGTCATCAGAACAGTGAACTGATTTATAAACAGACCAAATAAAAATTATGATTTTCATCATATGAAATTCATTAATATGTCATGTCTAAAGGGAAATAATGGAATATATTGATAAATATGCATGATATGTATCAGAATTTACTCTTAATAATCATGAGAATTAATACTTTTTGAAAATATTTTTCTGTGAAAGTTATTTTTTTGTTTTAAAATTTTTAAAGATTCACTAGGCATTAAAACTTGAATTTCAGACTATTTGAACATTCTTTCAACCGCATCAATAAAGACAACATTTGCATAGAAGAATTTGTACAAATACAACAATCAACATTTTAAATAATTTACCAACAAAAATATTACAAAACAAGTCAAGTGTTTTTTTAAACAACATCCACCAATCTATTTTCCCATTTCTTAAATATTAACGATACATGCTCCTTAAATCAAAAACAAAAATTTAAATAATAGAAGACTTTCTTGGACATTTAAAAATGAATGCATTCAAAGGAAAGAAATAACATTTCTACAAATTTGTAGACAAACATTTCACACATTTTAAATTAAAATTTCAAAGCACAATACTTAAAATTCATATCAAATGATTTTGGCTTTTTTCACACAATTATTTAAAATTCATTAAAATTTTACAATCTAAATACAAAAACCAAATCATTCCTTAAAATTATAGCACTTACAATGATGGGACACAAAATTAAAAGAAACCCCTAGAAGCTCCAACTTCACATGCTTAATGCAAAACCAATTAAAAGATAAATGGTGATATAGAAGTAATGACACAAAATTCAAATTAACAAAGTAAAAGACCAATTATTTTCTATGTCTAACATGAACAAACAAGCTATATTCTTTTCCAACTTCGCAACAGAACTCACAGAAATGAAATATATTCTTAAAATGTACATTTGCAACACCATGATTTTTTTTTTTAGTTTTCAATTTGAAAACTTTGTAGTCAGATATCACCATTTTAAATATATTCACAATTTAGTCACAAGTCTATCACATATCATAAAGTTTTATAATGTTGGCCTAATTAAACGAGGTATAAGTATTTGATTGCCTACGACAATAGGTCCATGTCCTCCAAAGGCTGATGACATGCCAGACATGGATGGCTGCATTAAATGATGTAAACCACCCAACTGTGAATGAGCTAATTGTGAATGAGCTAGCTGTGACTGAGCCAACTGTGAATGAAATAACGGATGATGTCCAGGTAAAAATGATGAGGCTCCAAGAGGTATTCCTCCTGTCAAGAATGGGGACTGAACAGCACCCGTAAGATGAGCAGGTGTGGCTCCTGCTCCAGG